>NC_049173.1:56149462-56452871 GCF_009769625.2 Cygnus olor | reverse complement strand
CCTAATGGCTACTGCAAAAATGTTAAAGGGTTATACTATAAGATTACAAAGACTATAATGTATGATAAACCCCTCTCCTTAATTAAAAGGTATTTTGATGCTCTGTAGGTGAGAAGAGATTAGCTAAGCCAGAGACAGCACAATGTTTGCTAGAAGTGTGGTAGCCAGGGAGAAGTTTGCACAGAGTAAGGTTCTGCTGCAGCTCTATGTTCAAGTAAACGTGAAAGGTGTCTGTTCTGAAGTTTCCTAAATGCTGCAACTTCTCTAAAACTGAGTAAATCTGTCTTCTAACCACCTTCCGCTGTCCTACTCTGCAAATGAGGAACAAGCCTATCTATACCCCACAAGGAAGTTGAAAACATAAATTGGCAAAACATGTGCATTCATAATAAACAGCAATAAAAGTATGTAAAATGCCTAGGAAAATTACTAATTTTGGTAAAATAGACCAGCCGGCAGCATAGTAGCCTTATCTTCTTATGATAGCATGTGGAGACAAAACACATCAGAATTTTGACATTACACTGTACTACTTTCCATAGAAGCAATCAATCAATATTAGCAAATAAACACTGAGAAATTCCACAGACTTATTTCTTCAGCTCAAAACCCGTATCCATTGATTTCTCTCGTAATTCACTGAAATAGTTTTTTTCAGCAACATAGCAGAGCAATCAGCAATGTTTTTTTTTAGTGTTCCCTCTAAGATAGTACACATTAAAATAAAGATTATTAAATGTGGGAGGGAATTGATGTAAGGGAGAAGGTGGTTAAGTACAGCACAAGAAGCAAAGGTAAAAAAAAAAAAATAGAGTATCACAAACTGCTATTTAATGCAATGCCAAACTTTAAAATTTCTAAAAAGTACTTGCCACTCTGAAATGTTTGAAATTGCAAAATATAACAATATATAACAATACGCCTCTTAAACCTTTGAACAATATTAAGATTGAAGGATAGTATGAAGTGTCTTCATTCTTTCTGACAGATACATTATTTGTCTTCTACACAGAGAACATTTACAGATCTGACCCTTGCAAGACAGCTTGTACACCCATTGTGCAAAACTCGACAATGAGGAGAAAATGTTTTCTGACAAGTTGCATAAATGAGATTTATTTGTCTACAGATTGGTACATCACAAGTATTACTGTCTGGGAACAGGTTTCTGTTAAATATAGAAGCATATCAAACCCACATTCTTACCAAAAGAAGGGATTTCAAATTTAGTTTGGTATCCTTATATTCATCCCTGTCTGAATTAATAAATGAGAAACAAATAGGAAAGTGTCAGCATTATAATTTCTCTGAACACAAAGAATACATTTAAAATGTCAAAAGTAGTTCCACTGCAAGCCACCTGAGCTGAAATATATTTATACATCGCATAACAAGCAGAAGTCCAAACATTCTATTACATCTTTACGACTGAATTCTAGAGATCCTCGAGATTTACCTGATATTACATGGAACTTCAAGAAAATTTTAACTGTAGATTAGATCAAATCTACAGTAAGTCTTTCCCAAAAGCTACCTTTTTTTTTTTTCCCTCTCTCTCTAAAGCAGCGTCTTTTCTTCTACTCCCCTTACTTGTTTTCCCTCTTTTCCCTTTCAGATTCATCTAATAGAAACAAACTTTCACAAAATTTATTTTGTAGTATTTCTGGCCAAACCGAGAAAGACTTGATTTCTGGATTTTTAATTTAGGTTGGCAGGCTTAAATTTGTGGAGCATTTCGCTATGTAATCTTATTGTCTGGAATAAAACATTTAAAGCATACCAATTCCAAGGTCATCGTTCTTAACCAGAAACTAGCCTCACGATCATAGCAGAAAATCCCACAAAATTTAAACCTTTGACAAGAATCTACTACTCCCCCACCCCAACAGAAGACTAACAGGTAGAATAAATGTGTGGTTACTCTGGTGTATACTACATAAGGCAAGCATTAAGCTTACATGCATCTACATAGTAAACTGTAGTGAAAGTACAGGTATTCCCAAACTAGCCTTAAGCAATTTCATTCTGATGCCAGAAAGTCCACCTACAGCAGTTTCTGGCTTGCTTTTTTATTAAAGATAGATGTAACCAAACTACGTCGTTTAAAAACTACCTTGAAAATGCCTGCATTATACCGCAGCCTGGTTTAGCTTTTAATTACTGATTTCAAGTTTTTCTTTTTCCTTTTTTTTTTCTTTTGTTTTTAATACCACTGAAGTTCAAAACCTCTCCTAGAAGAAGGAAAAGGTTTTGTTTCACCAAGTAGTGAAACCAAGCAGTTTGCCATATTAGGTCCTCATTTATACATCAATAGAAAGATAACGAGCTAAGTGCATTCCTTGAAATAATGGTGTTATACCACAGGTAAATGTGTCCCATTACGTTTAAACACAGTCCACATGCTTTCTCCATGTATAGAAAGGTTGAGAGTCATATACTGAATGCCACTTCTGCAACTGAAGTACTTTCAAACAGTTAACCCAACATGCATAATCATCCAAGGTTGATAAAAAGCAAAATACTTTTGCAGTCTAGAAAATTCAGATGGCTGAAGTAAGAGTGAAAGGAATTCTGAGCAGGAGACACATTGTAGAGTCAACACCTCTGCATTTTGGGAAGAATACAAAAAGCACAATATTAAAACAGTCTTCGTTATCCATGAAACTTACAGCAAAAACCCACATTCTTTTCTGCTAAAGCAGTCTACAACACACTAATTACCATTATGCACAGTTCACTTTGAGTCACGACGAAAAGGACAGACACTGCTGGACCTCAGCCTGGGATCACTGAGGAGAGTTGCTTTTATTCATTTGCTTGGGCATATAACAGTGGAGCGGCTATAGTCAAGGATATCAGCATGCAGTAAGTCTCAGTCTTCCACCTCGTAATCTAGCAAGGTGTAGGGTTCTCCCTACTCTCATATAAGTCTAAATGAAAAGGTCACTTTGAACATCTGGCTATAGTCCAAAGGGTGTTTAAGTCAGGAAAGGTGAAGAACTAAGAAATACGGATTTAAGGATTTTAAATACAGACACACCCTAATAAAATGCCAAAGGCATTCCCCTTTACTCATCTTCAAATCTCAGATTGAGTTCTTCGTAAAACTTTATCTGACAGAAGCTAAAGATATTTGTGTTTTCATGTTCTTTAATACAAGTTCCCCAAACCAACAAACACTGTAAAGGAAATAGCTGACCTCAAAAACTCATTAAGGGGAAAAAGCTAGTATTTGAGCCAGATTCTCATATTTCATACGGTAAGAGAACTCAAGATATTTCCATGACTTCCAACAATAGGTGTACATCAGATCAAAACCCATACCTTCATTAAGCATCATCTACCAAGCAGAAATGAATACACTGCTGTTATCCCAAGTAAAACAAAAGGTGGCATTTCTTCTGAAGCCACTGAATTATAGATTGCTTTATCACATCAGTTTCTTCGGACTGTCATTGAACTGAGCCATTAGGAAAAAAATAGCACCAGCCATTTCACTGCCATTAAAATAATACAGGATCTGACTTTTGTAGCCATGCTATTTGTACATCCATTTTTTGTGCTGCTGTATTAGTATTAAAATTGCTATTAAAATGCCTCTTGTTGGGTTTACGGGCCTGTTCTCAACTATAAAATTCTACCTCAGATTTTTTCAGTACTTTGTATCTGTCAAATTTCATGTGTGGACAGAAGAGTCTGTGCCTTCATTACTGTCCTAGATAAAAAGGAATGTTATTTCACATCAAGCCTCTTCTAAAGAGTCACATATTTGTCATTTGGACCAAAAAAAAAAATGTTGGCAAACAAGAATTTAAATATCTGGCCTTCCAATGGTGGAGTTCAATTAATATGCAGAAAAGGGCCCTTCTAGCTAAAAAAAGACAAGTCTCATTAGACAAATAATCTTTACCGCAGATCCCAGTTACTGACCCAAACGAGTAACTTCATGCAGATACTCCCTCCTACAAATAGTTTTTTACCCAGCCCGAAGGTTTAGGCATCTGCATCCACAAAAGCAGACAGGCAAAAATCAGACCCTTAACCTCTTTTATGCCATGTACATTTACTGAGCACTTGGTGCAGTCGGACTTATTTCTGCAGAAGTAGTCTTCAGCATAGTATAAAAAAGTAACACATGCACCACCATCACACTACATATGCCCAAACCAAATGGTCCAAGGAAATAGAAAAGTGGATAAGGAAACACAAGCTTCAGGATAGTTTGTACCAAGTTAATTTCACCTTTAGAAATTTAGTCCCTTTAACATTTTGTGGGCCTCAAAGCAGTGACTTTTACTCCTTCCATCTAAACACAGTGTTAACTGGAAAAATATACCTTAATCTCGTTAGTTCTTTGTCACTACGAATAAACTTGAAATATGATTAAAAAGTAATCATTAATATAGAAAAGCATCTATTTCAAGAATACAAACTTCCAGTAATTTAACATTTAGTTCATGCATGTGGTTTTAGACTATGCCAAGCTGTTAGTTACATACAGCTCTGAAAATCAGAAATGACACAATCTTTAGAGCATAGCTGTGTATTCCTCTTTTTAACAATACTGTAAATTAAGAAAAGTAAATTAAGAAAAGTCAACATGCGTGTTAACATCATTCAACTCATCAATTCATATTTGTTTACAATTAGTCTTGAAGACGTGCTGTGGTCTTCTGAAACTATATAATCATGACATGATGCAAAGACAATAGCTTCACTGCATGACAAAGAAAAAGCTGCTGTCCACTTCTGCATCAAGTACTGCGCTCAGTGATTTCAACACCAAGGCTTTAAATAGCGATACTCTGCTTCTCTAGAAACTTATGTAACAAAAACTCAAAATGGAAAACTTTCTGCCCCATGAAGCTGATGCTTTTCCTTAGCTAAGCATTTTACACAGCAGAATATTAGACCCTGCTTTTTTTCTAACACAATTGCTCCTGAAAACCTGCTATGTTTGGGTCCAACCAATGCATTAACCGTACGTTCCCAAGAAATGCTAACTGCCAGAGACAGAACTGTCTTCTGCTAGAGCAGATTAAAACATAATCTCTTTCCAGTAGATGGCATATTGATAGCACCGTATCATTTTTAAGCTTCTAACATGTGCTGTTGAAAAATTACTCTACGTTCTACTAAGGCAGTTAAAAATCAGGCAACTGATGGCAGCTGCTGACCAGGACAGTCCACTACCTCCAGAATTCTGTAAATCACCAGTACTACGGTAGAGTGCCAACATCCTTTTGAACATGGTGATCAATCTAGTATCAAAAGCAAAACTTCACATTACAGCACATACTATACTCAAGGGCAATTTTAAATGGAGTTTCTCACACTGATCATTTTCATCCCTCACTTTGATAAGAACACAAATCATCATGTGTCACAAAGTTATACTCTTAAGAATATATACAATCCAGCTCATACTGTTCATAATTAGCACTCACATGACAACTTCAACTTCTTCATATTCTGCCCAACTTTTTTTTTCTTTTGGAGTGGGGGAACATGACTAAAATTGAAAAATTGAGCTACAAAACATGTTTTTATACAGAAAAATGTTTTCTCATAGAGATGAAAGGCACTTGTTTTGGGGTTTTACACTAGATGTCTTGTCCCAGTCAGTCCCCTGAACACTGAAGTCATTTATTTGGCGTTTCACAAAACCTATAAAGTATAAAAAATTATATTCATTTTTCACATCTCTTCACTATATTTTAATCTGTACAAAACCCTGCAAGATGCAAACTCGCATTTGCAAGAAGTGGCTTGGTACCCCACCCACCCCCTTTTTTTAAACTGTGGCATAATTCAGAGAAGAATATACTTCTTTCAAGTGAGTAGAACTATTAATATGAATTCACAAGAAGTTTCACACTTGGCTGCTAGTGAATGTTTCCTTAGACTGCTTATTAAATCAGAAAGGAAAGTTATTGAATCACTGTATGTTACAATTCTCCTCTGAGTTTTATATTTCAAAGAGCATTGGAGTTGTTCATACTGACTGGCACTGCAGTCTTTAAATCACAAGTGTTACAGAAAAATTATACCCCTCCCCCCCCCCCAAGGGAGTGAAATAATAAAATAACTGAAGCATTTTGATATCCTCACTTCTCCCTGCATTCAGGTCTTTTCCCACTCAGATTTTATAGTTATCACTTTCCTGGGTTGAAGTATGTACAGAGATGTGCTCCTGGAACACCTTACTTTGAGTACTTAGCAGGCACTTTTTTTTTTTTTTTCTAACCCTATAAACAATTAAGATCTGAAACATGAAATGCTGGGGGGGGGGGGGTAGAGGACACTTTAAATAAGCATTCTACATTGTACAAGAAAAGACCAAGAATAAAGGAACACACAATTCCCTAAAAAATGCCTTTATCTTCTGATAACATGCTTTACAGACTTATAAGTTGATAGGGTGCTTATTATTAGCACAGCAGAGAAATACCGTCCTTAAAATTAAGGCTTATTTTCTGAGAAGCAACTGGAATATAAGCAGCCTGAACTGAGAACAGTGTCATTAGGACATATCTACTCCACACCTGGCATTAACTCTTCATCTATGAATGAAACAATGAAATAGAGTGTTTTGATGTTATCTTCCCTTTGCCGAACAGGTTATATCCACAGCATAGAGAACATACCATCTCTGAGCAACTGTGCAATACGCATTATCTTATCAGAACACTGCATGGTCAGAACAGCTTTTATTTTTAGGCTGCAATAGATTTTCTTTGTATTTTCTCAGTGATATATTATACTTGCACAGAAAGGAACACTTCTAGACTGCAGTAACTTTTTAACACATTTCCTAACATTGATATAATACTGCAACATCTCACCTGTATTTGACAGTAAAGAAGCTAAGCCCTAGGTCTCTGTTCAGATGCAAAAGCCTCAACTGAGATGAGATTGTTGAAGTACTTGTTTTTCCACACTCAATAGGGGAAACGTTAACATGTTCTCAATTTCAGGTCTTTGGCTTCCTTATTGCCTGTGAAGCAGAGTATTTGCTATTGTTGCTGTATATATATGTGTGTGTGTGAGTATATAGATAGATACACACATACAATGCTTATATTTGTTAACTGTCTTCCTTCACCTCATGAGCTCTGGGTCAACTTATATTGGAGCAGCTCTTTTACATCATAAAAAGCCTAGAAAGGCCAAATAAAAGATTCAGTATCCCTCAGAGGATCAGTAAGGGGAAAGATAAGAATCAAAAATGATAACTGCACTTTAAACTTACTACCCCAGTACAAGCTGAAATATGTATTATTTCTCTTGGGAATACTGATCTAAAAGAATAAACAGCAAACAAAACAGGAGAACTATACACAAAATAGCTCTCTGTACTCACCTAGTGCTGAAGACTAGTGCAGGAAAAAGAGGCAGTAAGTAATAAGCACAGATGAATTTCATCCTGTAGCTCCGCTGTTTTGTTCCGTTCTCCACTAATCGCTCTTCACACTGTCTCTTACCCCCTCTCTTCTCCCAGCAGCTCCTGAGCCTTGCCTGAGGGAGCTGCCTGCCCGGCGTGTGAGGTCCGTGGCTCTGTGTAAGCAGACAGACCAACGGACCGACTAACAGAGGGAGCTCGGAGTGGGATTTGAGCTCCAGGAGTGATGTCACGAGGCAGCAAGCTGCTGCTGCAAGCCCACAGCCTGATCGCCTGTGATTATTCAACACGCTGGCTGCTCTAGTCTCGTCCTGAAGGATTTGTTAGTACTCGCCGTTTAAGTGGCAGCCAGGGAGGGATGAGAACGCAGTGGCTAGCACTTTGTTTTAAGGTTGTAGTAGCAGAACAGATCTTAGGAATTCTTCCTGGAAGAAGAAAGAAAATGCAATTAAAGAAACACCAATATTTTATAATCAGTCTCCATTTGTTTGAAGTGAATATGTACAAGATTCATGAGACAGAGGCGGGAATTTTTTGAAGTAGGTGTCAAGTTACAAATCAGCCTGCCAGACTAGATCTGGAAAGGTATCACTTCTGTGCAGTTACAGTTCACAAGTTAAATTTCCATTATATATTCATTCACCCCACTACCACATCAAGTTCAGAGAACACAAACAGCTTACAAAATTATATTTTGGAAACACTGATGTCATCTCTAAAACCCTTCAGCCACCAGAAACAATTCATAAGACTTTGAGAACATTTAAGACTTTTTTTCCCACTTTGTCCATTTTTACTTAATCTTGATTAAACAAATAATAAATTACATTGTTTGATAAAGATGCTTTCAGAATTTAAGTATTCCCTTCCCTGACACAAGTGAAGTTTGCTGGATGGCAAATCATACAAGAACACATCATTTAAACAAAATCAACTTTCTACATGCTACAAAAAAAACACACTGGTCTACAAGTGAACAAGATCTGATCATCATAAGAGAGAGTTCTGGCCGTCTATGTGTTTTGGGGGTCATACGAAAGGCATCCAGAAACTACATTATACATCACTTGCATAAAAGTTTCCATAGCATAAGCTGGAGCGTCATTGCATTCAACTGTTTGAGGAGTAATTTGGGATTGTATCAAAGCAAAGTTTGACCCTTAATAAGGCACTTACATGGCATACAGACTGAATTAATAAAATTAATAAAAAAAAAAAGATTAAAATGATGTCTGACAACTTCTGTTTGTGTCCCAAGTATAGTATTTCTTCCAGCACACCTAGTAGCAAGTTCTATTCAATCACATTAATTTAAATCAGCATTTATTGTTATTTTGATGCTACAATACCAGCATGAAAGAAACAGTCATGTTACCATGGATACTTATGGCAGAACAGTAAAAAGGTCATAAAAAGTGCAGTCAGCTTGTCATTTTCTCTTCCAGAAAAAGCCAACCTTCCCAGGCTACTAGGCACCTCTCAGGCACCTAAGAATGAGCAGCTAAAAGTTCTTCTATCGTTCCTTTATATGCACACATACAAGATGGAAGAAGAGGCAGGAGAAGGCAGTGGTACATCAAGAGAATCACAAGAGAATCATTTATGACTAAAGTTAAGCATGTTTAACACACATCATGGAATTTTGCAACTTAAGGAATTAATCTCAAATTTTGCCTCTTTTCGGGGGGTGAGGGGGAGACAGATCAATAGAGAGGCCTTTTGCAAAGTCTTGGTTTCTGTTCAAGGTTCTCACCATCCTTACAAGGGAGAGGAACTCAACATGAAGTTGGGTGACACCAGCTCAAGTAGTTTGGCAGCACCCAGATGTCACTTTACTGTTCTTGGCATAATTTCTCCACCTTCATCAGAACTGACTGAACAATTAGGAACTTTTCATGCTTTCCAGCACTGCTACTTTAGTCCTACTCACATGTGAATATCCTATGAAGATACTTTAAGAAAATAATGCTGCAGCTCATTTTCAGCCTATGAACACCTCGGACTCAGTGTGAAGGTATTTCCAGCGAATTTTCCCATCTGAGGTCATGATATGGGAATGGGGAATCTCAGTCCGCCTAGGCACAGCCTGTACACAACCAGACTATTAAATCGCAGCAGCAGCTAACCCAGGATTACAGCAACTGCAACCCTAATATGCACAGATGAAGTTGTATTACTCTTAAGGGAAATGCTCAGTGGTGAATGGAGGTAGGATATAAGAAAAGCTGGAGTTTTAGAGGCAAACTTCTTCTACAATTAAGGACAAGGCACTTAATCTTAAATGCTACTGTTGTCAGACTTGATTGTGCTCAAGCTGTTCACCTGAAGGAGCATAAAAAGACAACCTTTTAGCCCTCCAGTACAACTAACTAACCCAGATCCTGAGCTTCAGAGATTTTGTTGTTGTTATTTTTTCTAGAGGAGATCTATCTTAACAGCATGAGGTACACCTTAAGAAAATAATCATTTATACAAAAAATGAGAACTGTAGAATTTCTTGGCTTTACAAAGTGTATTTGTTTGGTGCTATGCATACTTAAAGGTGGAAGATCACATTGACACATAACAAACTTCAAAGAGCTTTGATAGAAACTTTCCATATAAAAACATTACACACACAACTTAAAAATATTTTATTTTCTCTCACAATTAAATTTTTCCCCTTTTTGGTTAAATTTATTGACAGTCTTATTGAATATATAATCACTCTCCTAGCATAGCAAGAAGAATTAAGGTGATTATATATGTTCTTGTACAAATACCTACACATTAAATATATATAAGAATAAAACAATGGGACAATTATTATGAAACTGAAAAATTATACATTTCCTTAGAAGTGCCAAGTAGTCATCACACAGATTCTTGCAAGTTTGGCTAAATACACTGATAATATGGGAAGACTGTAACCTGTTTTAGGGAGAGAAATCTTCTCTCTTCCTTTGAATAATATAGTACACGCTTACGTTTGCCAGAGCAGAAAAACATTCACTTATGCCTTTTTTTTTTCTTTTAAATAAAGTAACTATTTTAGCAGGGGTTCCAATTTTACTTTCATTCTTTGGAAATAGCAGTAAGAAAAAAGAAAGAATCATGAAGTAATGGCGTATGTGATATTCAGTTATCTTGAATGCGTATGTGCTGATACAAAATTTCTATAAATGCACTTAATGAAGCAGCCCATTAACATATCTTGTTGTACAACAACAAAATTGTCAATGTGGAAGTCTTCACAAGACTTTACACTGAATATTTTCAGAAGAATAAAGGCACGACACTTCGGAAAATATAATACATTTAATTTCAGTATGCTTTTAGGATCATTATTATTAGTGAAAGACTATGACTGAAGCAAAGCTTCGGGCAGAGCTCAATCATCCCAATATCATGGCCAATACTCTATTAAGCAGATTGTATTATGATTTAGATGCTATATCACTACTGCAGTGCAGAGAATGCCAGATTTTATTTTATGTTTGTATACAAACATAGATACATGAATGCACACATACATCTATTTTTGTTGAACTGTAGCATCATTATAGATAACTAGAACAGTAACTTGATATACTTTTATAGTAAGATGTAGAACTGCAATATGTTGGATAAATACTAGACACTGAGTTCCCAAGTAATAACAATCTTTGAAGTCTGATAAATGGCAACTTAAATAATAGGAAATTTAAATAACAGGAAATAAAAAAGCAGGCAACAATACTTAAGGATAGTTGTTATGAGCTAGGTAATGGACATATCGCAGACCTCAGGGATGCAAAATAGCCACCAGTGTAATTGAGACGGTAATGCTTGTTAAGCAGGAGCAGAAGGAACAAGACCTACATGAGCCAGTTTCGCTTCTTTGCTGACAACTGAGAAAGCAACTGTCTCCTCTTTCTGTTACACTGCCACACGCACAGCCTTATTAGGAGGTTGGTTAACATCACCAATGGGAGTTTATCTCTCTCTGCCCCTTATGTTAGTAGTTCCTAAATCAGTTACATTTTGTATGTTTTTGAAAAATATCTCAGGAGCACTGACCTGTGTAGATTAGCGATCCAGAATCTTGCTTGTAAGAACTGCTCCTCCTGTAAAGATGGAAGAGTAGGAGCCAGTAAATGCAAACCAGTCTAAAATACTTGAATAATAATAAATAGTAATAAGACAATCTTATTTTTACAACTTTTTCTCCTGTTTTTCCGACTCCACCTTCTCATTCTTCCCTTACCTAGTAGACTGAGTTTCTGCCTTTGGAAATACTCCTTGATTTAACTGAACTCTCAGTACATGTGTTAAGATGCTGAAGAGCAAAATGTTCTTACCAAAACAGAAAGGCAAAACAGAAGTCTTAGGTGAAATATTGGAAAGTACTTGGGCCCAGTATTTCATATCCACTTGCACAAACACAAGCAGCATAAACACATACATCAACTGCATACATTAATTGTATTAATGCTCTTGTGACTGAGACCTGACGTATTAGCAAAAATGACTTTGTGAGATAATAGGTTTGGAGTGACTGATTCACAGCTAAAATTTCAACACATGCTTTCATAAATACTGTAGGAATCCCCTTGTTCTGAATGGTGCCTCGTGACTTGTCTGCATGGAAAAGGAAGGCACATGAGTGACAAAAGTGGGTAAAACATGGACGAGTTTCTGCCAGTTTCTTCTTTAAGACCACCTTCAATTGCATGTAAAAGTATGTGTTTCAGGTGAGACAGGATATTTATTATTACTCTTACAAGCATACACATGGAATAGTAAGTATTCAGAATCAAAGCTAACTCATCGGACTTGCACGAGCACCTTTAGAGGACGCCTCATATGTCATCACATTTTATTTTTTTAAGTATTAAAATTAATTTTCCAGTAAGAAGCTTAAATACCATCCTATAAAAAAATAGCAAGTTAGAAATATGAACTCAGAATTCATTGAAACTTCATCTGTATTCAGCTAAAAGAAAGATGCAACTGCCCAAGAAGTGTGCCTAACTTTAGTACCAAAAAGAAAAATGCCCTGACTATCAGTGTAGGAATAATAGCTTAAATTTCAGAGTTCAGAAATGGCTGCTACCAAAGTCATTTTGAAGGTCATTTAAACTTCTAAAATATTTTCAAGGTAGCTCCTCGCTGGTAGCTAAGAACCAGTCGATTCAGAAGTTCATTAAATAATAAAATAAATACATTTAACTTCATAATTACCCTTGCTTTGAGCAGGCTAGATTTTCAACTCAAGTTATCCCATGCACCTTTAGCAAATCCATGCAGCCCACTGGGGTCTGCTGTTGAAGTGCAGAGAAACGAGCAATTTCACAGGTGTGTGATTATTGAAAAAAGTTTTTGATTTCATTCTGTTAAACTTCTTTATCCACTGTCCAAAACAGCACTGATTGTATATTACATACTTAACATACTGCTGCCTAGCTTTATTACACATGGAAAGCCTACATTTTATGTAATATTACAACTGTAGTAATTCTGGTAGTGACAGCAAGACTTGATCCAACCACTACTTATAGCCAAAAGTTCTAGGATTTCAGAAGGTAGGAAACAAGAGCAAAGCCAACTTAGTAAGGAATTTCTCGACTTCTCTTTCTTGACCACTGAGTCAGCAGTGCTGAATCACTTCACTATAAGTTTACAGTTTACATGTGCTAGAAAGAAGGGAGGAATTGAAAGAAAACAGTAATAGGAAAATCCAGTCTTCTTTACTTCTTGATGCAGTTGTACAAGTTTAAGAACTAGATGAGCCCTCAACATATACAAATAACCTGTAGTGCACTATTTACTATTAAGAAAAACTAAGAGTTTTTTTTTATGTGTGTGTGTTTGGAAGTCTGCGAAGCAGAAGCTGTTATAAATATAACAGCCCCTCACATACCTAAAACAGGTTATCCCTATAACATGGAGATGCTGTCACTTGTGTTATTCAGACAACATATTATCAAGCACACCAAGTCCAAGGTTTCACCAAGCCTTCTCATTTTATTACTAGACTAGTTGAAATCTAAATCACAAAATCTACCAGGTTCACCAATGTCAGAAAAAAACGAGTTAAGACATTTTCAGAAACAGTGTTTCAAGGCAGCAGCTGTTTGCTTCAGAACTTACTTTTTTTTTTCAGCATCTCAGAGATGGGGTTTGCTTATATCTACTAGATACCTTGGGGCAAATCTGCCATCTCATACCAAAATTGAATGCAGTTGAAGTCAACATGTATTATACGCCGAAGGTAGAAAGAATATGTGCATACAAAGGCAATACGACAATTCACACACAAGCAGTTAAAGAATTATTTATTGTTTAAATCTGAAATAATGCCTTGCTTAATACATAATGTTAAGTTGCTTAAGTCTGATTTCTGTAAAACAAAAGATACTGGTAATCCTCCCAGAGAAAATTAAAATCAATTCTCAAAAAAAAGATTTTTTTTCATTTGTGAGACTAATTGGGTTAAAAGCTGAAAAGGCTAGGCAACAATAGCTTAATAGTATTTTCAGCAAAATAAGCCAAGAATAATAAGTTTCAGTCACATCTGAGTAGCCCTGAAAGGTTCAGGAATCATTCCTACTTCTTCCGCAATGGATGGACTTACTCTGGGTATAAGGTTCAACATATGTCAGAAGCATGCTAAAACTTTCTGTAAGAACTTGTTAATTGTTTTTCAAATTTTTTTTTTTTTAATTTTATTATTTTTCAAGTCTGAGTTCAAGAGGACTTCTCTAATGCATATTTGGTCTGACCTTGTGTGAGAACAGAACAGTTTTCACAATGTAAGAAACATGTTGGTTTTTTTTGTTTGTTTTTAAGAATTCTCTTCTTAAGCTGAATATATCATACTTACCATCAGTTCAGTGGAGCATCAAGTAATTTATCATCAATTCATTACAGCATCACAAAATTTTCTTTCAGAAATTAAGGCACTGAATAAAGAACACTAAAAAAGCTAAACCAATATTTTTTCTCAAAATATTTTTAGTCATTTCAAACGTGCTTGCTGTTTCCCCTCAAAACATTAAAGGCCGGCGGGCACCCATACTTACATATAGGACAGATCTCCTCTCTCAGTACTGTATTTGAATCCTAACTCACCTCCAGTTATAAATAAATAAATAAAGAAGTGTTTAGAAAGAAATTAAATCCAATTATTGTAAAGCATTTGGCCTTCTACGGTTCTAATGAGATTGAACGTGAGCCAAGAGAATTATTACAACTAAGTCAATAGGCTATTTCAGTGTTGGACTTGACAAATATCCCAACGATCCAAATATCAGAGTTGATATCCACGCTACTGAGACTCATATGCCCACAGTACTTAAGCATTTTTGATAAATTAATATATAATTAGAGCACCGTTGACCTTTTAGGAACCTATGGTGTGAAATAACTTGAGTCATTTTTGGGGCAGGGGGGAGGGAATCACAGAGAAGCTACGACTGATAAGCTCCTCAATAGGAATCCCATGTTACACTATTTATGACTTCGTGCTACATACCATCGTGAGTAATCTCAACAGAAAGTATAACTGGAGATTTAGATAACGTGCAGTATAATTACTGTTAGTGTAGAAAAAACGCATAAACAGTACTTTTATTGTGTCAACCTGCAACTGTTATAGCTATTTATGATGCTCATAAATATGCTTTCCAGTTTGTTCTATATTTTGCTTACTTTACTCTATTGTTTCACAATAAACAAGTAGTTACAGTGCTTTTATGGCCAAAAGAGGATACTGTAAGAGACTGTGAGCAGAGGACAATGTTCCATGTTATCTTCAGAGTTGTACTAGAACACGCTGCATGATCTCATTTGTACCAGCGATATACATAGGCGCCTTTCCATACCCTCTCCTTAACAAGTCTGCATAGCTTTTCACAATAAAGCAGAAATAGCGTAAGGCTCTAGCACATAACTGGATTTCCTTGAAAAAATAAAGAGAAATTCTTAATATTTCCAACTGTTTTCTGTTATACCCTATGAAATAGTTCTTGAAAAGCTAACAAAAGTGCAGCTCTAAATCAAATTTTATTAGATATGACATGCATTAGAATTATATTATCAAGATCGTATCAATATGTCATAAATATAGAATTAATGGGAATTCAGAGAAAATTGCTGCATTACATCAACAGTGAGATTGTCACACTAATATTATAATTGCATAGTTAAAAACTCTTGCAGGTCTCTGCATTATAACAGAACAATTGCACCATTTTTTCAACACAAAGTAAATGCCGTCTGAAGCAGTCGTATCAGACTACCACATCATTAAATATATTTATTGTACTAATTGTACATACATTTAATGCACATATCATTCATCATCTAAAACTTACACAGTCCATACAAATGTATGGTAATGAACAGCATAAAGAATCAGTCAAGCAGACCAAACGAGTATGACAGGGACATTTTTGTTCGATCTACCTGAAAAAAATTGGATATTAAGTCATTGCATTTGCCTCCCTGTGCAGTACTGGAAACCACAGTAGGAAAACAGCATCTGTACTTCTCTGTAGCCATCTGTGATCCTATCTACAGTGAAAACTGAAAAAGACAATGAAAATATAAGCTCAGAACAAAGATACTGAGCTCATGAAAACCTTAATAGTTCCACTGAATTCAGCTAAATCACTGTTTTCTCAGAATCTGACCTAAAAGGTTTCGTAACACAGGAATTCTTTTTCTTTACTCATTTGTAGTTTCAAATTAAAACCTGTAGGTATATTGAATTAGACATCTACTTAAAAATACCAGGCATATTTTAAAAGTACTAATACAAAAGTTGAACACTCGATTAATTACAGTGTCACTACCTTTTAATTTCAATTAGCATTATTGAGGTCATTTAGTAATTTTCCACTGAGTTATTCAACACCAACAAAAAAAAGATGCAGGTGGGGGGGGGGATGGGGGAGTCTAAAGTAGTCTAAAAATTATTTTAGAAAGCTTTTTATTTAGTTTACATTTTCCAAAGAAAAAACAAAAAATACTGCTGAAAAACATTTACTTAAACCAATGCCCCCAAAAAAACATTTTACTTAAACCAACCCAAAATAACTTGGGACTTCAATTCTTTCATGAGTGTTACTGTTCACATCTGATTAGATATCGAGAAGGGTTTGTTTGGGTTTTATTTTGGCTTTTTAATACAGTACTAGGTTACAAAGCTTTGAGTCTAATTCTGGTTTCCAACCCTTAATCTATATGAAAGAAGAATCAGCTATCAAGCTGCAATCTCATTAATGACAGTGTATGAGTAAATGCGCCTTAGTTAAAAACAAAAATGAAGTCCTGACAATCTAGAGAATGACTAGCAAGTTTATATCCAGTATCAATCCCCCCCCCCAAAAAAAATTACTCAGTGAATGCAAATGTTTAATTGAATTAATCAAGTTGATAAAAGAGGTTTAACATATTTCTATGTCTTCAGTGAGCCTTAAACATCTGTCTAGAAAGTTGATAGATGATACCCTGTTTTGCCTGTTACATTTCAGCAAGAGCATGATGCAGTCCTACACAGGTATTGCAATAGACCTTTAGGTAGTCACCAAAAACAAAGTAGGTAATTATTAGAGTTTTTGAAAGGCTAGGAAAATATAAGTCCTGATACCTTTACGATTCTCAAATAGTTTTCACCTAAGATTGATTAAAAAATGCCTTAACTTAGTCAAGAACTAAGGAATAACAGTAATCCATTTGTGCTGTTTAGGTTTCACAATTCCTGTCATCATTTGCCATTCTGCAAAGCATTTATACTCAAAAGGTGCACTGTAGGAGCCAAAATAGAACAAACTAATGCAACACCCCAAATGTAAAAAAAAACAAACAAACAAACAAAAAAAAACTTCACATAAATCTAAGTTTTGATGGTACCAAGAGAAAATAATGCTCAAAAACTTGTTTAGCATTCCTGACTTTCAAATCAAAATCAAAGTCATAGTATTTCTAATTAATTACCTTACAACAATTTCTTCATCTTTAAACAATACAAATCAACAAAAACTACATTTCAGAGCTGTGGCATCTAAGATTACTTTTCATGTCATTTCTACATTTCATAAAATGCACCATTTTATCATTGTTAAGAACCTGGTTAAGCCTAGGATGTACCATATGTCACCCAAGATGTCTATTATCAATTAGACTTTGATTCAATTTATATATTTTGGCCCAGTCCAGATCAAGCTGCAATCCTTAAGCTCTGTTTTTTCTCTAGCTCACCTTGCAACCAAAGTGATAAGGTAAGAGGTTTGAACATGCTTCCAAAACATAGTCCACACTTTCTTTAGATGAAACAGGATGTAAAATTATGTTCACATAAATACAAAAGCTGTTAAAACTGCAAAGTAATAATTTTAAAAGAAGAGTGAATAAGCCTGTTTTAAAGATAACTGAAAAACCTAAAAGACTGATAGGGAGTAACATACTGAAAAAGGCAAACGAGCCCTCTTCTGCCACGTGAAGACTGCTGCAGGGCAGAAGGGAAAAGCACTCACAAGTGCGAAAAAAACAGAATCACAGAATCACAGAATCATCTAGGTTGGAAGAGACCTCCAAGATCATCTAGTCCAACCTCTGTCCTAACACTAACAAGACCTCCACTAAACCATATCACTAAGGACTACATCTAAACGTCTTTTAAAGACCTCCAGGGATGGCGACTCAACCACTTCCCTGGGCAGTCCATTCCAATGCCTAACAACCCTTTCAGTAAAGAAGTTCTTCCTAATATCCAACCTAAACCTCCCCTGGCACAACTTTAGCCCATTCCCCCTCGTCCTGCCACCAGGCACGTGGGAGAATAGACCAACCCCCACCTCGCTACAGCCTCCTTTAAGGTACCTATAGAGAGCGATGAGGTCTCCCCTGAGCCTCCTCTTCTCCAGGCTGAACAATCCCAGCTCCCTCAGCCGCTCCTCATAAGACTTGTTCTCCAGACCCCTCACCAGCTTCGTTGCCCTTCTCTGGACTCTCTCGAGCACCTCCATGTCCTTCTTGTAGCGAGGGGCCCAAAACTGAACACAGTACTCGAGGTGAGGCCTCACCAGAGCCGAGTACAGGGGGACAATCACCTCCCTAGACCTGCTGGCCACACTGCTTCTTATGCAAGCCAGGATGCTGTTGGCCTTCTTGGCCACCTGAGCACACTGCTGGCTCATATTCAGCCGCCTATCAACCAGTACTCCCAGGTCCTTCTCTGCCAGGCAGCTTTCCAACCACTCATCTCCCAGCCTGTAGCGCTGCTTGGGGTTGTTGCGCCCCAAGTGCAGGACCCGGCGCTTAGCCTTGTTGAACTTCATACAGTTGACCTCAGCCCATCGCTCCAGCCTATCCAGATCCTCCTGCAGAGCCTTCCTTCCCTCGAGCAGACCGACACACGCACCTAACTTGGTGTCATCTGCAAACTTACTGAGGATGCACTCGATCCCCTCGTCCAGGTCATCGATAAAGATATTAAAGAGGACCGGCCCCAGCACTGAGCCCTGGGGTACTCCACTAGTAACCGGCCTCCAACCAGATTTGGCTCCATTCACCACAACCCTTTGGGCCCGGCCATCCAGCCAGTTTTTAACCCAACGAAACGTACGCCAGTCCAAGCCACGAGCAGCCAGTTTCTTGAGGAGAATGTTGTGGGAAATGGTGTCAAAAGCCTTACTGAAGTCAAGGTAGATCACATCCACAGCCTTCCCCTCATCCACCAGGCGCGTCACTTGGTCATAGAAGGAGATCAGGTTCATCAAGCAGGACCTACCTTTCATAAACCCATGCTGACTGGGCCTGATCGCCTGGTTGCCCTTCAAGTGCCACGTGATGACATTCAAGATAATCTGCTCCATGAGCTTCCCTGGCACTGAGGTCAAACTAACAGGCCTATAGTTCCCCGGTCTACCCTCCGGCCCTTCTTGTAGATGGGCGTCACATTTGCTCATCTCATGCAAGGTCATTTTGGAAAAGTTTAAACAAGGGGTGTAGGCAAGATACCTCAAGACAGAGTTCAGACATCTCCAAAATCTTATTGAAATTCCCATGCTTAAATGGATGTTAAAATGACTGTAACACTAAAACCCTGTGTAACCAACTAGATAGATATATAGACTATTCTGTTATTTTCTTCAAGACAGATATATTTTCTATTTACAGGAACAAACTTTTTGCTTTATTATTTCCATTCATAATTAAAAGTCAGCACTCATTCATGCAATGTCCTTATAGATATTCTAAAATCTGAAAAAAATATTCACACGTGAATCCCTTAAGAGTAACACAAGCACACAACACCTATCATCGCAACAGATCCTCTGTCTACTCCCATCTTTCCTCCCTAACCTAGTTTTCTATTAGGGAAAGTAAAAGGAAAATAGACCAGCATTAAGATGGAAAGCTATGCTGGAGAAACCAATAATGACACAAGGGACCATATCAGGGCACACATCTAAAAGAAAAGCTCCAAACAGTCACCTTATTGCTGGGTGGATCATTGCTTTCTCTCAAGGAACATCAATTCTTGCAACAGCCTGTATGTCTAACAACTATTCTAGTTTTATTACCACTGGTTAGAAGGTTGGAGAAGGGATATGATTTTTTTTGTCGTAGCAAAACTGGGTCACAATGAGCTCATGCAAAGGTCGACATTGAAGAACAGCGTGCAAAATGGTTTCTATCTATGTAACTATGCAGTTTTCCAATTCCGTTTTTTAACCACGGTAGGTTCTGTGGAAAAGTCATTTATTTGAACTCTGCATGAGGTAGGCTGATGTGGTCCACACTTGCATTTCAATAAAGACCTGCAGGAAAAGCACTTTACAGTGTAATTCGCAAGGAAAAACAAGTCTTCATTGTGGCCTAAGCCAAGTAAAACAATACACTGACCTACAGTACCTACCATGATACAGAACACTACCCTCTAATGGCACTTGAATTGTTTAAGCTCCCTTTGTCTGACATGAAGACTGAGCACATTCATACAGTACCTCGTAGGTGATAATACATTGCTCAGCCCACTGATAGTGAGCTTCCTAAAGTTCTGCTTAGACACATTTCAGATTCTGCACACATTAAATGTGAGATACAACTATGAAATTATGTATTTAGAACTATCTTTTCCTGTATTTTCAACTAAATTTGTAGTTATATTCAATTTTCAATGTCAGCTTCACTGAAAACATACACCACCAAATCCAAAGCATTTCTCCGGTAGTTCTAACGCTCTGTCTTTACAAGGTTATATTCCGAGTCTCTCAGAAGACAAACCTCTCTGCACTTAAAGCAGCATATCTTTTCATATTTTTAAATAAGTGACCGAGAGATTATCTTGACTATTGCTTGTAGCCAAGGTACCCAGCAGAAGGTTGACCTATAGTAAATGACTTAAATAGGAAAATTAAATTAAGGAAAGGAGAAAAAACAATAACAAGGTAAACGGCTTTGTTGTTGTTCTACAAATAGAAGAACACATGATCTACATATTAATTTAGACATTTCTGCTTACTCTTCAGACTTGTACTTGTCTATGATGAAAGGTATAACAAGATTATTTTTTTTTTTTAAGCCACAGTTAAAGAATTAGTGGACTGAGACTCTTGGAGGATAAGGATGAAGTATCATGTTGCTATAGCCTTAAAATTAATATCATGTTGCTATAGCCTTAAAATTAAACACCACAATCCTCGTGTCCCTTTCCAAACTAGCAGATTTGCAGCTAGGTTGCCATCACAATAGGTTGTTGGGTTGTGTTTTTTTTTTTTTTTTTTTTTTTTTGACTCTCCAGAAGGTGAGCCCATTATCAATATAAGTCAAATTGAAGTATGAAGCAATACATTAATATGGAGTGTTGTCCAATATAGAATTAAGAAGCCACAAAGGGAGGTTATACGTTAGAAATGGTAAACAAAGAATTATTATCAATTCATACTGTACGGAGACCTTCCTGGCTGTTGACTTTTATCTGTAACAGAACAGGTGTGACAAAGATTAACTCAATACATTATTAGAGCATTCCTAGTGATGTTTGTTATTTATCTAGGCCAAGCCAGGACATTTTAGATGGTTACTCTCTACAGTGCATTAAATCAAGTCTTAGCTTAAGAAGAATCATTGTTTGATTTTTTTTTTTATACAATCCTTGAGTTAATCATTTTTCTTTAGCTAGTGAAGATTCACGTGCAAAACACTTTTTAAAAAATCTGACAATTAAAAGGTTTATAAACAGTAGGAATAACTTCAGAAAGTACTGTGTATCTGCAAAACGCAAGTTAATACTTCGTGGTTTCCTTTAGTTTACTCATTCCTATAAGAAATTTGATAACTTATTCCATATTCAGCTTTCACATATTTTCTTTGATCTTTATATTCTCATACTAAATGACCTTTATTGTTAGATGGTTCAAGATTTTGCTATTGTAGTTTTTTTAATTGGGCTTCATTCCATCAGATTTTAACAGAAAGAATAAGTTTTCCAGGTTACAAACCAGGCATATAATTATCTTTAATTACATAATCTGTCAGAGGACTGTAAGCTACCACATGAAGCCCACCAAAAGGTTGACGTGATAGCAGACTATATGATCAAGAACCATAACGTATAGGATTTAGGGAAGTAAACTTCCCATTTTGTGTTTGTCATCATCTAGAGAAGATCCCTTCCTTTACCAAAATCTTTCTAATAACCCTATACTAACCTTTAAACTCTTTAATACTTCAACTTCTTACCCTTGGCATCCTTCCACAAAGTGAACTACTCAGCCTGCTGCAGAATCTTGAACAGTACTGAGTACAAGAGTCTTAAAACCACATTTCTATAGTTAGAAATTATACTATGTTATTATTACACATTCAATAACACATCATTGTTTCTCCCCAACCTTGCTCAAACCTTTACAGCCATAATTTCAGGTGGCTTGACTGAGCCTGATTGCAGAAATGTTCTGAAGCAAGATAAGATTAGATAGCTTAGGTAACTGCGATGGGTTTAATTTAACTGGAGACAAAACACTCATTCCACTTCAATTATTTAAATTACTCATACTAGGAGTAATTACAATGCCTTAAAAACCAAACAACTGAACCCTTATCTTAGTGCTATTCTAACTTACAGGAGCATTTAATTCCACTCCAATAAAATTGAACATTTGTACATTTATTTTTATTTAGGAAATGAAAAATATACCAATGCATACATAAAATAAACCAAGCTCCATTGGAAGCTCTTTGATCTCCTGAGCTGTTAGACTTTCTGAAACTTGGAAATCCCCATTTAATGACGAGTGATCTAGAATTTAGCAAAGAACATATGCAGAACATCAATAAATATGACTTAGAGTACAACTCTTTGGAGTTTAGGTTTGATATCCCTGAATACTTTCATCCAGCCTAAAAGTGTTTTCTGAAACCACTCATCCATTTTGTTTGAGTTTCTAATTTTTAAAAATCTATTTTCCATCTTAGGCAGAGTAATACCTTGTTGGATTTCAGGTACTCAGGCTGCCTTGCAGTACAGCTCTTGCTAGAAGCAGACAAGGCTGAGTAAGTGCCAAATACACTGAGCAACTGGCAGGATTATGCCATATATCAGACTCATTAAGAATCACCAGTCTCTCTTGGTAATAATGAGTAACATCTTTTTGAAAAATTAAAAGGTACTTGTTGGTGGATGGATAACAAAAAACTTGGAGAAAGAAATGAGATGAAAAAAAAAAAGTCCATAAAGCTGTGGAGAAGACCAGTCACCTGAAAACAAACATTTTCAAACTAAATAGTCAAAATCTTAGCCCTTTTTGTCTTCAGGTAGTAAGCTTTGTACAGAAATGTAGATTGAAAAAATAGAATTTTATTTGAATTTTATACAAGGTGATACTGCTTATAGTTTTCGTACAGCCTGGCAATATACCTTTCAAATCCAATTGGCATGTTACTGATGATATATATATATATATATATATATATATATATATATATGTCACATACACAGTATATATTTGCCTTTCTTTAGCCATTCTCCTTTTTGGGCATTCATATTCTTCAGCCATATAGCAGCTCTATTTGTGAGTCTTGCTGCTCTCAAATCAGCAGGTGGTGATGAATAAACACTGCTGCATAACTTCCTTAGAAGTGGCATAGGTCTCTAGTCAGCTGCATAAAAATCTCATTGTAAGTAGTAAATAATTGTAAATCATCTGAATAATTGACAGATGTTTTTCATGTAACTATACTATCAGGTTAACAGAAACGTGGTCTTTGCAAGCCTGAAAACTGTAACAGGATTTAAAAAATATAGATATTACAGCATACAGTTAGAAACATACTCAAAAATGAACTAAGGTGATATGCTTCAGAGCTTTGTTTTTGCATATATTCTCAGAGCTACAAACTAGAAAAAAACATTATACCAGATTTACAAAAACAATTTTTATATAGTTGCCTTTTTTTTTTTTTTTTTTTTTTTTTGGTATTTCATAGGAGTAACTCGATAACTGCTATTCAGGATTCTGACAGGCAAGTTAATTTCAGTTACTAGCTAATTTCCTTTCTGAGGCTTACAGTTTATGTCTAAATAAAACAAACTTGAAAACTTTTATTTATTTCTCTTAACCTATTCTACTAACAGCCACATTCTTATACAAACCATTTTAATTAATTCCTTACCATCTGATATTCTGCACAAATCAGTTCCCTTAAAAGAATTTCTGTAAGAAAACATCTCATTAAATGAGTATTAAGCCTCATCTCTGTTAAATCAATTATTTTTCAGTTTATTTGGTGTACTAGTCTTATGCTATGGTGCTTCTTGACATAGGTGTACTCCCATTATAATTCTTGTAAAGTAGTTAATGATTTCAGTAGGGTTTTGTTTTGTTTTGTTTTTTGGGGGGGAGAGCGTTGAGCAGCTGAGGTGTTTGCTGTTCTCTTAAAAGAACAATGAAATACTTTTCCTGCAGGAACTTTGATGTAGCAATTGTAAGTCTATATAACTTAACTCTATTGTGCAGACTTTTTCTTAAATTTATCTACCCTAAATCTGCCAGTTGTTTCTGATGAGTTTTTCTACATTAGCCTCCCCATTATTTCCAAATGATCTATTGTCTGCAGCCAATTTTTTCAACGCCCATTATTACTCCTTTCTAAATTATTAATAAGTTTTTCTTTGTGCTCCAAGTTCTATTAGAAAATAATTTTCCCATGCTGTAAACAACATTTTTTAGTCTTTTTTCCAATTTCATTGGTTTTGATCTAGGAAAGTAACCTACCATTCATATCAAGTCAAGTCTCTCTCCTCCTTAAAGCCAGTTACAGTGATTTTACCAAAAGCTTTTTAGGACATTGAGATAACAACTTTTGTAGAGAGATATGTGCATCATGAGCAACATACAGAACGGCCCAGGGCATATGAAGAATGCGAAAACAGCCACCTCCTGATGCTGAGGCAGAGCACCAGCCTGGTTTAAAGGACCAGGAGCTAGGGCTGCTGCATTTGTCCTACTCAAGGACAGGACAGACCCTTGTGACCCCATCCTCTGCATCAGCTGTAAGGCTCTAAGAGAGTAGGAGGACGAAGAAAGTCTGCCTCTATGTCTTCAGTGTTTCTCCTCAGAATAACCATACTTAATATCAGACCCTACCTAAGAACTCCCAACCTGACTACCATACAAAATTTCACCCTTGAATCCCAGGATGAGTTGTCATATTAAGATTTGCAAACACCTTCCCGCAAGCTCAAAAGAAAATATTTATTAAGCATACCCAATTTTCAAATCCTGAAACCCTCTGAAAATTAATTTAAAACACAACTTTTGAATTTAACAGAGTTTTTCATAGAAGCATACATCAGGATTTCATGAAGTTGCGGATTTCATGAAGTTGCAGTAACTTACAGCGGTGCTGGATCTCTAGCTTCATAAGATAACAAATCCAGTGGTGTAAATCACGTTTGTATTCATGAACCCCAGCTATACAACAAAAGAATGGTAGGATGAATTCATCTTGTCATTTCCATAACTTTGATTCTTTATCTACATTAAGTAGTGATGAAATGGGAAAAGCTATTTTTCCTGGGTTATTCTAGTGATTATAAAAGCAAATAAAATAGTTTTCCCATTTCCAGATACACGGACAAAAATCAGGAAATTTAACGCATGCAAATTACAAGGTTAATATGACTTAGGTTTACAGAGAAAGACATCCACTGTTTGTTTTTTTTTTTTTTTTTTTTTAACTAGGCACCCTTCTTTTATTAGCTTAATTTTATTATTAATTCATCATGCTTCATCTAAAAGTTACAGACAATCTAATTGGTTATTTCTAGCAGTTGGTTATTTTTTCTGGCAGGCTCACACACACACACAAACTTGATCTTTGCCACAAATTACAAACACTGTATTTGTTTTGATCATTAGTTACGTGTTGTTCAAGAACATAAGGCAGGGCATCTTAAATATTTAAAGTATTCGAACTAAAGCTTTGGTTACAGTTGATGGGGCTTTCTTATGGGTGTGAGCATCTTGCTGCAAGCAGGAGGGCTGGAAGAGTCTTTCCCAGGAAGAGTTTTTCCCATGGATTTGATTTGCCAGAAAGCAGGGAGGGTGGAAAAAAAACACAAACATCTACAAAAACACTCATGTTCTGCTGGTTAGAAACCCAGGCAGATAACCCCAATATACGCACATGAAAAAGATTAAGAAACAAACTAGTAGTTAGTGCTTGCAAGAAAACCTACTTTTGAACTCCTAAGAGGAAGAAAAGGGTGCTATGCCTAGAACATGCTGCCTTACACTGGACCTAAATTTCAGAGGTCAATTTGAGGTGCATCCACTTATTTTCCGGGGATACCTGGAGCTGTGGAAGTAGTCAGTCTTCTGTGTGCAGCATCAAATGATTTATTTCAAGGATACATGTACAGTAGGCATAACAGCACTTATTACAAAAAAATTCCAGAACAACAGACTTGGGTATTTTTTATTTTTTTAATCAATTTAATACCCTATTGCACTCTATCAAACTAATGTCATGAACTAACAAGCTTCATGCTAGCCCTGAAAATCTGTAGCTCTAGTCTAGAGAAACCTTTGAGGGCTTGTTTAAGAGTCTTGTCATCTGTCATATGTGGTTTTGATACCTTAAAGGAGGTGATGGCTCCAATTATACTGAAGTTTATGTTAAGCAAAGTACATTACATCTCATTTGAAAACTCAACCTTTATTTCTTTCAACAATTAAGTGCCCAGGAAAGGAGACGATCCTTCACAGCAGTATTTCAGGGCTGTTGATCTCTGAAGTGTTTCATCAAGATTTTTTAAATATAACTTTAGGTAGAGATTTTTTTTTTTTAAATAAATTATTCACACCAGGATCTCAAAAGTTGTTTTTCAGTAGAATAGTAACAAATGAGTCCTATCTTTCTCAACCAAGTAAATAGTGAAAAATAACAGGAGGCACTCTTAGGAACCTAGGCCTACTGAAATTAATGGACAACTCATGCTCAAATCCCAAAGAGAAATTGCAGGAAAAATAAGTCTCAATAGAAAACTCATCTTTAATCTCTGGTTTTCAAATGTTTAGCCATACTCCCCAAAACACCTTCTGGTAGCCATTCATAAGGTTACACATAAAAAAAAGTGCTTTTGTCTGTACTACCCCATCAATTTACTTGGTCCTTCATTTGCATTTTCTTACAGGATCAAAAGGGTCCTGTGAATGTTAATCTTGCATTGGCTTCTGTGAAACCCAATGGGGAAAAGCTCCTGGGAGCCAGGGTCTTCGTAAATTGTACTGTCATTGACTAAGTCTCTGTTACACACCTAAGCAGACAGAAGTAATACACTAATGAAGCACACACACTGTAGAGGAAGTGAGCAAAGTTGTCAAAGAACCTTTGAAACTTCGTTCTCTGAGACTAACAAAGATCCATCTTCTAAATGCCCATACAGAAGTCAGGTAGAGTTGACAAAGTTAGATGGAAAACAAATTCAATAACTTCCAACTTCCTTGCTAATTACTGATCTATTTTATACTACTTTTTTTCCTGAAGGAGCATGGATTCTGACAGTCAGTATACTTTCTTCATGACTATATGAACCACAGGGGGGTTGATGTCATGCTTCAGTTTCAGTACATTATCAGTTCTGTATTCCCTCCCACCCCCATCTTCATTAATTTAAGTCCTCTGACACAGACTTATGTTTTCTTTTGTACTTCAGTCTCATATGTCATGGGTAAATAAAGCTGATCATTTCCAAATTCTTTGGGTCAGGGAGTCTATGAACAGCCTGGTCTTCTGCAGCTAATTCAAAAAGTCATTAGCAAACGTCTTAGCAAGTTACAATTCTAACAAGGATGAACAACAATCACTGATGATTAAAGTACTTTCTCAGCAACTATCCTTTAATTTAAAAAAATCTAAAAACCAAAAGCCTGTTATATTATAGGTTTATGAATCCACTCTATAACTTGCATTTCCCTTTGAGGTGTCACAGACAAGACCATTAACCCTAAGAAACGGGTATTTTTTTTTGGAAAGAACAGTTGATATCTCCAAAATTCTTCGGAATGTGCCTATATTTCTATAGGTGAAGTGAAACACATGCATATGGAAGAGTGTTATGCATGACTGCACGGAAGGGTGAAGTAACCGCTATTGCTCATGGTTTGCTGTTTATAAAGAAAAAGAGAAATCACTATAATCAACTTGGAATGGTGTCCATCTGGACTCTGACTAGGACAGATATAACTTCAGTTTTGCTATCTTGGAGTAGTTTTCGAAAGAGAAACCCAGCTTTCACCTTCAACCCCCCCCTTAATATTTTTTTCTTGAAATTACAAGTTTAAACCTACAAATAACTACTCAATTCTTACCAAAGTCCTTCATATCTACTTTTTCTCTACTTTTAAAAGCATATCAAGTTTTTCATGTCATGTTATCTCTACCCATCACCTCCTTGCCTCTCCTATTCCTCTTCTCCCTTCTTCACATATGCATACTTTTCCACCATGTCAGTTGTTACTTTTAAACAATACCAGGCCTCATCTTGTGCTTGCATATATTGTCAGCATGACTAAAACTTACTGCTTCTCCTTCAGTAGATGGGAAACCAAAGTTTTGTTCCAATAAATTCATTTGAATACATTCATTTGTTGCCCCCAATAACACGACTTTGCTTCAAGAAAAGTAGAGACATGACAAGGTGGACTAAGCATTTTAACATTTACCTATTGTAAAGCTGACAGGAAGTTCTGAAGACAGAATTGGCTGATCTTGAGCAATTCTGTCCCCATATTGATTCTTCCTACTGTTAAAATGAAGATACACAAGGTACCATTTTGGTGAAGGGAACAACAATAAAAAAGAATTTATAATCTCCATGGTATAAAACGAGAACAATAGTGCCATTATCATAAGTAACCTGCCTTATAATTTTGATAGTTTGCAATATATACCTAACAGATGATTATACATACATATTTTATTTCAGTGATTAGTGCTTCATCATACCATATTGTGTGCTTGGTATTGTGTTGTCTGTACTTTTTTGCACTTCACAAAAGCAAGAATATTCTCATTATTTTATTTATTTTTTTTAACCATTGGAGGAAATGAGTTTGGATCTATCTGTCAGAATAGGTAAGCATTACAGAAACACCTCCACTCAACCAAAGGTCATATGCAGCAACAAAAGAAAAATAATAAAGTGACAATGTAGCTTCTTATTCATTTGGCTTAAGCTTTTATTTATTATTATTCACAGATGGGTGTTTATTTTTGTTTAGTGGAATCATTCATGTTTACTGAAAAGGGTGCTCCATTTTCCAGCTGTAAGTATTAATTTATTCAAGAGCAGACCAGCACAGAACCACAGCATCACAAAACCACTCAGTTTTATCCCCTGAGGTCAGAATTGCCCTGTTTTCCAGTGAACAACACACCCAGTGAATTCTTCAGAAAAAAAAAAAACAAGACAATCGTACAGAGTTCATTTTATCTTGGAGCAATTGTCATCAGCCATTTAGCCCATACAATTACTACAACATTCACTGTGACCAATTTGTTATGACTGTCTTCTGCTCTTTTCATGACAAGGACAAACAGCACACTGTCTGCAACTGAACAAAACATTCTCATTATTGTATATTGTTGAGAAGACAGACAAAAACATTTAGGTTTAGATCACAGTAGAGGCACTCCACTCCTAAAACTGAGATTTCCTACCATCTGTTGGAAGTTTGACTTTTAGATTAAACGCAAGCATAACAAGTCACGTTTCACCATCTAAAGTCTACCTTTACCCAGGTTCAATATTAAATCTGTTCATACCCACCTGCAGAGCAGCCCAAAGTGAGCTCTAGTTCCAAAATCTGTCTCACTATAGGAGCACATACTACTCTAAACAGCATGTCCCTCTATGCTAAATCCCTCATTTTGCATCAAACTGCCTGAAGCATTCCTTTGCCACGCTGAAGCACAGCCACTACCCCAGCTAGCTGAACCTCTACACAGCATGTACGTCTATGCAAGTCAGATAGCCTGAAGGCTCTGCAGAAATTGAGATCTCTGCAAGACTTGGAAAACCAACTAGTGCAGAGGTCCATTTATAAAATATTGAATCTGTATAACAGAAAAGTTTCTCAGGATAGGGAGTAAAACTGTACATCTCATCTATTCTAATACAGACCTGTGCTCTGTGTGCACATGGGCTGAAATTTTTTTAAAGTCAATTATGTTCACATGTTTTTGTTACTTCTGAAGAGTAATGTTTCAGTTCACAAAGAAGCCTCCGATTCTCACTTAAATACTGATAGGATATTCCTTGTGAAATGATATTTTAATAGCTTCTAATTGGTTTTATTTAAGTGTATTTCACTATTGATTACTATTATTAATATGTTGTTGCACAAGCCTAAGTAGCTTCTCTTCCAAAAGCAATTTGTTGGAGGTAGTGATGAATTCTTCTAATGCAGCCTTGAGCAATTAAGAAGCAGACTCTCTGCAGTTCCAGCAGTTGTCCCTCTACTGTGAACAGCTAACCTGAGAACCAAATAACTCACCAGAACCAACTGTCAACTTCAATCTATTCCCCAATGTTCAGGATGGATGTCTGGAAGATCAATTACACTTCCTGAAAATAAATGCATGCTGCTGGCTCTATTACATATCCTAAAACACCACAGAGAAGTTGTTTGCTGTAAGCATTCAATTTGTCTTTCTACTTACATGCATCCCTTTTCAGTGGTAGCAATCCTACTCACAAAATAAACGTTATTGGACTGTAATGAGCCTAAGGAAAACTCAGGTAGTTTGAGACTTGCAAAAGCAGTTGTTACTCAGGATATTCATATTCCGAGAACTAGGAGATGAGATCATGTGAATTTCCATGTCTTGAAATTTATCACTGCCTTTATTAAAAAGTGTAAAAGGATTAGGGGGGTGCACGAAGTAGGATTCCGAAGAGCCTCCATGCTTTGAGAGCACTCCGTCCCAACTCAGTTCCTTAAGAACTTTTTGTTTCAGTATTTTTTGTTCAAGTCAGTCAGAATCAAACTCGAGTAATGCCAACAAAAATGCTTTTAAGCTCTGCTCAAGCAGAACTTTTAAGCTCTGCTCAAAAATACCTACCATGGGAGCTTTGCGGTTGGTTTCGGTAGTACTAGATCAAATCACTGATGACCACAACCAGAAATCATTTGATTTACAGCAGTGTGGACCACATGTAACACTGCTAACTTCCTGTCCGAATCTCATTAGCTTTCTACAACTTTAAGCTCTACAAACTGTAATCTAAAGGTACGATAGTTACCTTTTTTCCCCACAAGAACTAAACCGTTAGGTGCTAGTTTCAATGCATTATCTTGGCCTCAGTTTTAAACCCCTCCCTTTCTCTAGAATAGTAGAGCCCCTTTTTTTCCTTCCATTATGGCACTTGGAATCTTTTATTTCTAAGTGGCAGATACCAAATGCAAGTGACTGCTGACTAAATACTCAACAAATAAAGCAAGGCTGATCCTCCCTGACAAAACTACAGCTGATTGAAGCAGTATCATCTTTCATTACATGCATGTCCAGTTTTCAGGAAAGATACTGTGTTTTTTTTTTTAATACTTCTGATGTAAAAGACGCTACATTTTTGTGGGTGTTTCATTTGTTTTTTTTTTGTTTTGTTTTGTTTTACAACTCCCAGTGACGTATAGAAGCCAACTAGATATTGGAAATGGAGTTAAATAAAGAAAATACAAGTATTACTTGCTTCAGCCATCATTAGGATGCTTAGGGAATTTGCAACTCCCAATTTCAACAGTGGGAAGCACATCTATAAAGAATACTAGTGCTCAAAGGAAACACTCAGGCAATCTGACGAAGTCAGATGTATGCGTCATCAATACATCATCGGATGCAGTGCAGATGAGTCACCAAGTGTAATGACATAAATGGCAAACTTGCTCAGAATAAGCACCAGGCTGCATTGAAATGACTGCGGTATCTTACTGTGGTTACTGTCTGTATACAGAATCAAGTCCTTTACAGAGTTCAGTCACTCAGACTCAGTAGATTTTATTTCTTGAGACTAAAAACATCTGACAAATTCCTTGCTGTGCTTCTTTGAGCAAACCCTGCTCTTATACCTCAATTTCTTTCAAAGCAGATTGCTCTGTAGACCACTGAAAAATATGTATTAAAAATGCTATAATTTTATCACTCCGGTCATCCTCTATTTTACTTGTACTTATGAGAAATAGCCTAATAATACACTTTAGTACAACTAATTGAGAAACATTAACGATACAGAATTTAGAAGTCTCCCCTTCACAACTAGTACGTTACAAAAATCTTTACTATACCAGAAACAAGTTACAAATTCTCATTTACATTTTTTCATGTGAATAATTTAATATTGTATTTGAAGCCAAATACAATAGATCAGATTTGAAAAATACAAGTGAAATGATATTGATATTTAATTTTATGAAAAATGCTCAAAAACAAGTCAACCCCCATAGTGTTTCTCAACTTATCTTTTGTACGCAGTATCAATTGATCATATCCGATCAAATTTATTTTTGTAGTTGATTCTTTTGCATACAGATGTAACATTAATCCCTGTTTTTTTCCAACTCATGGGACATTAGCTAGAGCTGCTAGCAAACAGCACAGTAGTCAGGCAGAGGATCCACCTTACACCGCTTTCAGCTTCAGCCAGGACTTCTGCTAAATGCTCCTTGTTTGCCCCTCAACTTCATTTCTGTTGGTAGAAGCTAATTCTGTGGTACAACTCCCTTAAAACATCGTGTTGCTTTTGAGAGCAAGCTTATACAGGGGACATTTCTTAGTGTTTCTTTTAACTGCCTTGCACTACCATCACAGCAACTAAAGACTTGGTGTTGACAGAACCACTCTTAGGTACTCCCTCTTACAATTGCTCCTCTTTCACTGCACAGGGGAGTAACGAGGTAAGATTTATTTCTACAGGTAAACTGAGAATTTCTGTCAGGAAAAAAGTCGTTTTCAGATTGCTTAGTTTTACTACATGCAAAATTTTATGTAGTCTTTCATGTTTAGTTGTATAGAATAGACGAGTCTAACTTCAGTTCTTCACACAGAGCCAACAACAAATACTTAGTACTGCACACATGGCACCTAGTCAGCCACATGCTAAAGCATAAAAGGAACAGGAATAACAGCCCCTCACAATAACTGACTTCCAACATACTATCTACAAGGAAAAAAAGACACTGACAGCTAGCAAAGAAAATTAAAAGCTAATACAGACAATAAGTCACTGGGAAAAAAAAGTTAGAGGGTATAATCCTGCTTCAAGTACTTAGGAAAGACTACAAGACCTTATTTCCAAAAACGAAAAGCAAGCGAAGAACCAGCCCACACTCCATTCTAGGAACAACTAGTTCTCAGACACAGCATGTTTAGCAACCAAAGTATAATAACCAGGAATTCATTTGGATACCAGCTTGTACGATGCTTTCCAGTACATCACCTACTCTTTAGCACTCTGACTATCCATCTGTGAAGTGGATACATAGATTAATTCTGCTTTGCTTCTTCAACCATATTGGTATATGGTTATTTAAGTGTTGGAGCAACAATGAAATCATTTTTGAAGAAATCAAAGGATACTCAAAATTGCTTGGAGCATCACTTTACCTTATGCTCTTAGTAACTTTCATGCATTTGTTGTTAACGACAGTGTCAGTAACACAGTTCATAACATTCATGTAATAAAGATACATCATAAAATTGTGTCTCAAATTCCTTTTGACTGTTTGCAATCTCCAGAAAATAGAGATTCTATAATGATGACATTAGCATATATATTCAGTTTAGCCATGTTTTTAAATAAATCAAGATTTTGATCTTCTGTAACTTCAATGATTTAGTAAACTGCGATCTGAAAACAGCTGTGATAGTCCTCAATGTGTCTTGGAAATTGGTGGTGGTAGTAATTCTAGCCTCATCTTGTTTACAGCAATGTTTTTGTTAAATCAGAACAGTGTTTAAAGGAGTTCATGATCTGCTTCCCAAATCAGGTGATGAATATCAGGTCTGTACTACTTTACAACATGTTCTGATCTGTCAGCTATCAGAACACATATCATTATCATGCCACCTAAATGTCTTCATCTTGCAGTTCCTTTAAATGTATTGGCAACCAAAAGTGTGATAGAAATCCCAGTCTCTTAACGTCCTTAGAGCCAGCAGAACAATTGCCGTTCTCCTCAATAACCATAAGGAGACCAGCCAGATTACCTATGGCTAACTTCTTTTCATTTAAACCAAGTTATCATGTAAGTCTACCTACTCCTGTGCGTAAAAAACTTGATTTTAGTAATACATATTATTAGCCGAGACAACATTTCAAAAGCATTACCACCCTGCTGCACAGGGGTTAACAAACCAGATGTGAATTCAGTGCCTGGACAATTTCAGCCACAAAACACTGTCACTACTTATTACATACAGACAAACATTTCATTGCAACCATGCTTTTCCTCTACAGCAACTGAAAATTTATTTTGGCATGTACACCTGTTGTCTTTCAAGAAATACAAAATTTCTTCGTAATGTTGAACTTAATTAAGAAAACCCCAATTTTGTCTACGTGGGTAACTGCATATGAATCCAGATTGTCTGTGGACCAGTATCCATAACCAGAACATCTCTCCATTAGCCTCTGCCATCTGCACGTAGCTAGATCAGTGCCTAATTTATGCAGCTATTTACTCAGAACTGCATTGACTTTGGGCTAGCTTATGTTGTTGACAACTTCTAAAACAAGCAGCTTTGCAGTAACATACCACCATAATCTAGCACATGTCATGTAGGAAAACTCCTTATGGACTCTGTTCTCAGCTCTTCCGCTGACACATGCGCACAAGTGCAAGATGATTTTTTTCCTTTTTACACTAAGAGCCTTACTGCAACATGTGTCATGCCATCTTAAGATTCCATGTGCCTAGGCATTGCTGTCAGAGGTGACACAGAGAGAATGGTGATCCAGTGGAGTTTATTAAAAAGTCGTGGAGGTCAGTTCTATTCCACTCGATTATTTAACACTCACTAGCTTGCTTGCTCCCCACTTCTTCCCCCGCAGCATTACATTCCCCACTTGGTTACTGCAGGACCAGAAAGGTCAGGCAGAAAGTCACATTGCTTCACACTGTACAGTAACTAGTCCGGGGCCTTACCAAGAAAGGTCCCCGAGCATCCCCTGCCATGTGTCTTCCCCTATCTCCCTGACTTGCAGGTGCTTTTCTTCCAGCCATTCCCTTCATTTGGGTCTTCAACCCCCTGGTTTTCCCAGTCTAAACAGCTGATGTGAAGAAGCACAGTGCATGGCCAGCCTCTGACTGGTGACTCTGTACCACGCCTTGCCTCTACCACAGGCATCTTACTGGGAAACCTCAGCTGTTGACCAAGTGCTGTCCAAGCTCACCACTCCACACTAGTTGCAGCTAAGGTAGCAGACTTGTGCTTGACATGTCAAAAGCTCCATTTTGGAGCATTCAACCACAGACAGTTATCCATTATTCTAATTTTTGCCAATCACATGTACTATGAAAGCTACTGCAAGGTGCAGCAAACACCAAATTCAAGTTACTGATCGTGAAGACTGGTAAGATGGCTTGAGAATGTGACCAATGCTTCAAAACTGCACTAGATGCAGACATTTCTTGAACAGGATCTTAAAATAACAGTTGGAGTATCAACTCAGCGACTATCACTTCTTAGGTCTCAGAATTTGCTAACATTGATCACACTACCTAATCCAAGTCCAGGGCTTCAAAATTAGTTTTTGTTTATAGATTACTACAAATATACCTGGGAAACTCTGCAGCCTTATAGACTACCAGTAGTCCTCCTAAAAACTTATGTCATTACTCTTTTAGTAAATGAGTTTTGGTCACTTATAATAAGTGGTGAGGATTGACTAGAGATGGGGAAAACAAGGGTCCTTTTCTTAAGCATTTGCGCTTAAGACAATTTCAACTCAATTTAAACAAATCTGAGTCATTTGTTTAATTAGCATGTGCTAAACATCACAGAAAGCTGCCACCATGATTTATTTATTTATTTTTTTACTTTTAACTACCATATTAGCAATGGAATATTGGAATGATTTCTTTGGTATCAGTCTTTTTACTGCTTCACTAACAACCCCCAGAGTTAAACCAGAAACATGATGACCCATCATCTCCATTGTTAGTGTTAGTAGAGTGTACTCCAACAGTTCAAAGAGAACCAAGTTTCAAAAGACAAAATAAAATGACTTATTCCTGACTTTACGAATGCTGCTGGTCTGTAAAGCCAACTAATGATCTGACTCTCATTAGCAATGTACCATATCCAAGGCAAATGAAAGTAAAATGCAGCTCGTAGCACCAGTACTTGAGGATAACTGACCTGTTACAATATGGAGTCTGCAAAGGCTGGTGAGCATCTGCCACCATTACCCAGCATAGCTTAGAAACACTGAGAAATTGAACAAGATGGCAAAGACTCCAGGAAACTGAGGACAGAAGATTCTCCTCTCCTCAAATAACCACAGCAATATTAAGTACTGGGGACCCGGAGGTTTAGCAGAAAATTAATTCAACACCCCAACCAAAATCTATGCCCCTATTATTTCATATGAATTATATTAAAACTTAAAAGGTTTTTGCTTATGTTGTCTCTTTTAAAGCACACTTCAAAAGATAGCTCGAGTAATGTGCCATTTTTCACCTCAAGTATTCCTACATGTCCACATAAACAACAACTCCCTCCTAACTGTAGGAGATAAAAATCCAAGCTACAAAATGAGAGGAACAAAGTAATTCAGCTTATTATTCACACCATCTCTCCACACACTGGGAGAAACCTGGAAACGTGCAACCAGCACATACAGACTTCCTGACCATTACTGTGCTCACAAAGGGCACCTATCAGCACCGCATTGTTAGCATTAGTAGTGATAAGGACTGAAAATCCAGTGTAGGTGCACAATGGTTCTAAGATTAATGGCTATTTTTTTCAGCATTGAAGAACTGATGGAACAACAAAGGACAAAAGCACCAATTAAAACCTTTTCAGTAAGATAACACAAAAATCCAGTGTAAGCAAGACTTCCCATTCTGATAATCAAGCCTGGACTATTCCTCTTGCACGATGTTTGACATGTACATAAGCATGCTATACCTGCAGTTTACTATTCTCCCTTGTTCTTAGAAAAGGTAGCCATACCTACCAGAAGAGTCAATAAGAAAAATATTCCTCAAAGCAGGCAAACCAATCAACTAAATCAGAAGTACAGGTTTTACAAGCAGCTTGAATAACAGAAAGATTTTAAGTGTTTCCTAATTCCTCAGAACAAAAAGACACCGTTGTCCATTCAGTGAAGTCTGCAAATTGACTATGGATACGGACTTTTTTTTTTTTAAATCAGGAGCTGAACAGGGTTTAATTTTTCTGATAGGACACAGACAAGACATGGGTGTTGATGTCCCCACCCACATCTCAACACTGACCGACTTTCCAGACCACAGCAAGCCTTGGACTGCTCCCGTGTTGTACAGGACAAGGCAGACAAAGCCTTTCTGAAGGCTTCTGGTGGGTTTCTAGACTCCTTTTAAGTTTAGGAAAGTGAAGCTTATAAAGCTGCACAGAGGATATACTGACAGAGCTCTTAGCACCTAAACTAAACATCATGGCAAAAAGCAGGTATGCACTTTAGAAAAAGCAGCAACTGTAAAAGACGTGGTTGGACAATTTGATGGCTCATTTCTCGGGCTGAAAATGTCAATATTCATGAAAATAAAAACATGGAACCACAACTCCCTGACTAAAAGCAGTATGTTATTCAAAGCGTATTATTACATACCAATGCATTTCCCAAGTTTATCAAGTTACACTCTTCCACATTGAAGCCACATTCACTGGGCTTTTTATTATTATTATTATTATTCATAATGAAAAATTCAGGTTAATTTTGAATGCCTTACAGCTCTTCCTTCACTGCCCAGTTTCTTCAGTGTCCTAGAGACTGTTAAAATATTTCTACAGCACACATTCTGCACCTCAATACAACTAATTTAAGAAAACACGAAACAAGTTCCCTACACTTCTTTCAACTATACTTATTAGAGCCAGAACTGTACTATTTTTGCAGCATTAGTGGTAGAAATGTGGTAGATGACACCTTAAGAAAAATCTGACAGTTTAGCTTTCTTCCAGCTACAAATAGAGCTAAAACCAGAAGATAATTCTTTGAAAGATAAACTCCTTCAGTCTAATCAAGTGCAAGGCAACAAATGTTTTGCCTTCAATTCTGATGTTAATTATTTCCAAAGACTTGTATTTCAGAGGAGGTTCAACTGCAGTTAAAAACTGTAAGCTCACCAGAAACTTTACCCAAGTTTCTGGCATAGTTACATAAACTATTTTTCTTTCATGAATATAAGTGAAGAATAACAAATTTTAAAAAGATTTTGGAAACTACTAAAATACTGGATGTGTTTGAAATTGTGTGCCAGTTTAATTGATGGAGTTCAAAACAGAATGATAAAGTCAAACTTGACTGAGGGAATATTGAGCCACGTACAAGCTGCAGTGAACTACAGATTATTCTGTACAGATTTCATTACATGTTGTCCTGGTTTCAGTTAGGACAGAGTTAATTTTCCTCCTAGTAGCTGGCAGGGTGCTATGTTTTGGATTAGGATGAGAAGAGCGCTGATAACATGCTGATGTTTTAATTGTTGCAGAGCAGTGCTTACACCAAGCCAAGGACTTTTCAGCTTCTCGCTCTGTCCTGCTAGCGAGCAGGCTAGGGATGCAGCAGGAGCTGGGAGGGGACAGACCCAGGACAGCTGACCCAAACTGGCCAAAGGGGTATTCCATACCATCTGACATCATGCTGAACAATATATAGGGGTGGCTAGCCGGGGGGGGGGGGGGGTGCAGCTGCTCAGGGATAGGCTGGGCATCGGTCAACGGGTGGTGAGCAATTGCATTGTGCATCACTTATTTCGTACACATTATTACTATTAATACTATTATTATTATTGTTATTATTTTTCCTGTCTTAATAAACTGTCTTTATCTCAACTCACAGGCTTCACTTTCCCATTTCTCTCCCCCATCCCAGAGAGGGAGGAGGGAGGGTGAGCGAACGGCTGCGTGGTGTTTAGCTGCCAGCCGGGCTAAACCACAACACATGTGTAGGTATAATAAAACCAATAAAACAGAGTTATGGTGAAGACTTATTCTAGAAGATAAAGGCTTACACAAAGCAACACACACACTTGTAAATGCCTGGGAATCAGCTTGGCAGGAATCACTACTCAAATAGCCCTGGTTTGCCCCTGGAATTGTATAGGATGACTCTAGAAATGCTGGGACCCTTCAAAATTCCTCCAAATGTTCACTTCTGCATTAGAAAAAATACTGAATTTACTCATGTTCTCAATACGAAAAGGGCACAGAGAAGTTCACATAGAATAAAAGCTTTGTCCTGCTTTGAAGAACTAGAAATTAGATTTAATCAAAGTTAAAAAACGGAATCAAGTCTAATACCGAAGCAACCTTAACTTCACGAGAAAAATCAGGGTTATCAGCTAGAATGAATTTTGATTACCTTTACCCTGTTGACAACATTGAAAAGCATGGTACTGTTCAGTACCTATTGTCAGGTTTACATGTCTGTACTTACGTTAAGATTTAAAATTTGGTCCACTCATTTAGATTTGATTTCACCTTTGGGAAAGTTCCAGACATTTCAAGTGCACCCCAGCTTTTCCAGCAGCTTTCTATGAGACGAGTCACATACCTCAAACACCATACCACGTGTAACCATTTATACATGAGCCATGCATAACAGCAAAGAAGCTTTGTGGAACAAAGTGTCCCAGCAGAATAACATCCTGAACAATCTGCCATCCTTTCACTAGTTATTTGAACATGATTAACATCCTTTTAATCTTATTTTTGTTTTTAAAATAAATATCACAATCTGTCTGTATACTGATAGGAGAGTACTGATAGGAGAGCCTCTGCATTTAAGTTAATTAATGGTCTCAAAAGCAAGAAGTCTAACGAGTAACTCAAAGTAAGTGTTCATTATTCAAACCATGCCTCCTAAGCATACTGGTATTCCTAGTCCTAGACCACTTGAGATAGGCCTGCCAAGGAAAGATTGCAAGTCTAAGATGCCAGAAGGCAACGTACAACTTAGATATTATGTGGGATGCACAACACAGTATTTCTCTGTTCGACAGATCTTCTTGGAATTCATTACTGCTTTTAAACTGACAGAGGAAGAGCCTGAAACAAGCTATGCATAGCTAGCAAGCCGCTCAGCCAGCCAGCTGCATGTTCACATAGTTTCAGTATAAGCAATATGATTAGCACACCTTATAGTTGAAGAAAGCTCTCTACTTCAACTCATTCTCTGAGTTGCTGAGATAGTGTAAAACTCAAAAAAATCAGAGGCCTACTTCCAATTTAAGATACAGCTCTCTAATAGACCAAGATCAGAACTAGCTTGAAAGAAACACCAACAGTCAAATTCAAGTTAAAAATTAAGCCACTTAAATCTAGGACCATGAGGATCTCAGTTCATCTGACACATTAGTCAGCATTCATCACAACTTACAGTATCACTGAGACTCACTGTATGAACACCAAAGATGTACTTTTTGCCACATTTGTGTTGAGAAGCTGAGCACGACCTAAGCTCAGTTTGACTCCCAGCAGACCATCTTTTAAGTCCCTTATACAGAGCCAAAAACCACTGCCAGAATGACATTGAAATATCCAACTTATACCTAATGAAGTTCCTCCCTGACTTTCACAGTGTATTTACCATAACCTCATAACAGCTTTCACAACTTCTTATTTTCTATTTTAAACCAAGCCATGTCCTTCTGGACATGACCTGGCAGCCTAAGAAGTATTTTTAGACCTATTTTATCCAAGATATCCAACAAACCAACAATGCAATGTTTTAAGCACTTTGAAAGGCATAGGCAAGCATTTCATACCAGGCAGTTTAGCCCCATGTATCTGAATTCCGTAGCTTATTTACATCATTACACAGCAAAAACTATTGTGAGAAAAAGCAGTACCCCCCCGCTTGTCACTGAAAGTAATTTGGGAAAGAAGTCCCCCTAAGGACTATCCAGAAGCTGTTGCCAGCTTTGATGTATAGCTTCTGCAGAAGTTCTCTGCTATCCTCACTCAATGCTATCAGCTCACAACATGCCGATCAAAGGAGAACTAAGGCCAGCAACTCCTGAAGAGAAAGGGGGTAGAGAGAAAGGACCATTTATTGATAAAAATAACCTTATTAATCAAAGCTTGTTCTTTAATTGGATTCAAAAGGATCTGGCACACATGAAATTCCAGAACTGTGCATTACTCAATAGAACCTTGCCAAATCGTTAATCAGTAACTCCATTCTCTTGTTTGGCATCATTACACAGAAGTAGTAGTTATCACTAGCTTTAAAAGACTCTTATTAGCTACGCTGTCTCAAGTCAAGGTTTTTTGCTTAGTTTTTCCCTTCTCTGCTCTTCTGCTTACTATCATTAAAATGACAAATTTAGAGATAAATGGACTTGCTTTCAAGTCCCTTACTATATAGGTAAATATCATTACTGAGGAATTCAAATATAGGATTAGCTTTACAGAATGTTTCTGCTATTAAGTAGTAATGTTTTAACACTTCTGTGATATCTTTACTGAAAAGTAATAGAGATATTTTACAAAGGCTAAGGAAGTTAACCACTAATATAGCTCAACACCTGAATCAGCAAAAATCCTAACGGTTGCAGTGGATCAGGCCTTAAGACATTAAAGCTCACTACAAAAAAGCTTTAAGGATTAAAAAGTTACAGGGATTATTCAGTGAATGCAGCAAGCTCTGAAAATGTTGGGCAATACAGAAACAGCATACTAAGCTGACACAACCAAACACTAACAGCACAAAATAAACTAATATTAAAAAGTTGCAGGTGGGTATATTGCTTTTCCAGGGAGACATTTACATCATGCTAACACAGATTTGGTCCTTCTTGCAGATAAACTCCCTCAAGTCTATATATCCTGGTTGCACATTAGACACGATAGCATATAACAATGTGAAGTTCCAGCAGTCCTCCCAGTTCTTTATTTCAGATGAGTTATATACACCATACTCCATTCAAATGAGTTTGTTGGCACCCATCACCTTCCTTAGGGATGAGAGTAAGGCAACACATTTTGCACTGGAATGAAACAGTTTATTCATTATCTGAGCATGGTTTACTCTTCAATTCAGTTACAGTTTCCATATTTAAAGCTCTTGGCAAATATTTCCCTGCCAGCTTTCTCCCAGCAGAGCCTCTGGTGCTAAAGACCAGGTGCTGCCAACTGGAAGCTCTCTCTCAAAGGAGACGATCACATGGGAAGCAGCTGGATGTACGAGTGCTGTAAGCAATGTACAGCGTGACAGCTCCTTGGAACGCAAGCCCACAGCACTCTGGTAACACTGGCAGACAGCAGAGCTCGAACTTTTTCAGACTGCAGAATGAACCAAGTGTTTGACAGGCATTAGTATGTGGTAGGGGCAGCAACTTCCCAATCAATGCTGTGAAAAGAAAATTGAAGCTACAAGCCCAGTTGCCAAAATAAAAAAGTATCAGAAAAAAGAGACTGAATAAATTCTTCCATATAGAAAACAATGTCCATAATAACATAAAAACAAATAAGAACTTTTAAGCATGTGAGATAAAATTCAACTATTAGATACTATGCTCTTCCAGCTGTTCTTGGGGGAAGAAACACAGCACAATTAACTCCCCTTCCTCTTGGTGCCCAGAAGGAAATGCAAGCCGTTCGTTAGCTGCACACAAAGCTGCATTTAAGTGACTGAAATAGCATTCACAGTCTTCCCAGCATTCTCCTTTATGGCACATACACATATCTTTGATTTCACAGAGAACAGCCTGCATTTTACTTATCAATTCCTCACTGATTAAGAATAACTCTTCAGATGTTCCAGCTAGCAAAAGTAATAAGAGGGCTGGGGGGTAAAAGGGAATATATAGAGAAAAGAACAGAGGGAAGAAGACCAAGACAGATGAGAAAATCAAAAAAATAAAAAGAACAAGTGAAGAAAAATAAGTTTCACTCAATTCCCTCAATGTGTGGATGTTACTCAAGGAATAAAAAAACCAAACCACCGCTTGCTAATGCTCCTCTGGTCTCATCTTCTCTATCTAGCTAATAACCATTAGAGACACAGTCTGCGTGAAGCAAGGCAGTCATTAGAAAAGTCTTAGTTTAAATGGAGAGATAAACTATGTTCCTTTTCTTCCAAAGAGGAAATCTATTACTGTGAGATTTATCCTAGCTCAAAGGAGACAGTAAAGACACCGTAAACATCTAAAGGTGGGTCTAAAGCCTTGCTGTAATTAATATTGGCAGGGAAAATAAGCATCCATGGAGGATAGCTCCATTTCTCACATACAATCCTGTCTCAGACAAAGATGCCTCATTTTCTATAGCATCCCTAAACCTAAAGCACGAACTCCACTAACTGTCTAGATAACTGGCATGAACTTAGTTCTGTATGTTGCAAGGGTCAGAAGTTTAAGCTGCAACTTTCGAAAAAAATAGTGGTTCAGCATCAGCAAGACAGAGGACTGAGTTCCTCTCACATCCCCATCAAGTTCTTCTTCCCAACATAAGGTCACATTTCATTCATGGAATAGTAGTGTTTGTATCACCTAACAAGATAATAGGCTGTAAGAACCAACTTTGCCCCGGGTGTTGGACCGATGATTTATGCTATCACTGCTGTTAAAAAAGAGCCATTTAAGGCACAGGTACACACTGTTTTACACTTATTTTATAAACACACATATAAACATCATTATATTAAAGTCACACTTGAATCCTAGAAGGGATAACGTAACAGAATTTTTTCAGCTGGTATTGTCGATGCATGCACTGGTGATGAACATTACACAAGACAGGCTGGAGACACTGCTTGAGGTGTGTAACAGTACTATGGGTACACCTTGTCCGTCTCCATACTCAAGAAACTCATCATGATGGTCCAATCTTTGTTTTAATTAACATGATGTGGAATGTTTTATCTGACTGTGGCTTGCCTTTCCAGTGTTGCAATGAATTCAGAGGTCTCTTCCTAAAAATACAAGTGTCCTCCCCCCCCAACAAATATATTTCTTTAAGTTCACTGACAGAGCTATCAGATACTGTAGGATCCACCTAATAATTTCAGACTACGTTTAAAGATTATTATTTTTTTTTAATATTACATACAAATCTTGTACATAGCAGGTTGTAACTTCAGGTTTTATAAGAGGAATTTTGGAAGCTCCTGAGTGCACGAAATAGTCAAGTCATTTTGGTGTTTTCCCTCTCAGTATCTTATCAAAGCATGGATAAGCTTTAGGTAATGAAGCTGTCTGTGCTCCAGAGATCAAGTTATGCACAGCTCCTTAGCTCATCAGATTTGATCACAGGTTACTTGTCAATTCAGATATATTCAAACTCATGTGGGAAACAACTAAAGATCAAAGTATTTTAGGCTGTTCACACATGTAGTAACTTCAGAAAACTACTTGACATAAGAGAAAAATGAATTACGAAGACTTCATAAACAATCATTCAGTCCATTGATACGTCTTTTCTTTCACAGTTGGTAGTACACCGATTTTGAAGGCAACGATGAAAGCCTCGTAGCACTTCTCTGCAGCCAGTCATGGAAAGCAGAAGGCTTGGAAGGCTAGTGATGAAAAGCCTCAGATTGCCAAGAAACTCTCATAAGCCTGCACAGCTCTGTTATAGTTCAAGAACAAAAAAGGTGAAAAATAACAGTAGCGAAGAGCCTCTCTGAACTTGCAGCAGACAGCCTATAACATGTTCATAAAAAGGGTATTATGCATTTCATCTGTTCCTATCGTCTCCTCCCTCTTCAGAGGTCATTTATCCCGGCAAACTTTTGCCCTCCCTTAACTGTCAATACATTTTCTACCTCTCTAAAGCTCTACTTCATTTTTACTGTGTTCAACACACTCACGTTCCCTACTCTGATCTTCATCTTCTGCTACCATTTCTCTCACATACATATACATACATTTTTCCTTCACTTACCCAGAGAAATTCTAATTACCATCAGGTCCACAAAGGCCACCACATATGGCAGCTCTACAGTAATACTACAGTTGTCATTACTACAGGAGGAAGAAAAAAACACATGCTCATCTCATAAAATATCCTAATATTGGAGCCTTTTTGTTCAGTGGCATTCAGACAAACTACAAAAGTTCTGTCTGAAGCAAAGTTAAAATATGGACCAAAAGTATCCTTCCCTCAGCTGTGAAGCTCTCCAGGTCTAGGTCAAGGCAGCAGTTAACTAACTGCTGAAGGGAGGACAACTTGCACATTCTGTCATCACCAGGGCTTCACTCACCATCAGCTTCCTCTTTCTGCAGCTACCACTTTTTTCTGCAGGATGGACTTGCAGTTGTCATCTGCAATTCTCCCACTGCAGCTAAGCCCAGCTGAAACACAGAGCGCAGAGGTGATGCCCACTCTTGTCCTTCAACTTCATCTCAGGAAGTCCAAACAGATCTCAAATCTTGTACAATGTGCTGTTCATCTAACACCTTTCTTAACACTGCATCTTCCTTATTTTCTCATTTGCCAATACGCATATTTGCAGCAAGCATCCTTAGCCTCTGTGACCATACTTCATTTCTTCCTTCTTCCAGACACTATTCACTATGACTGGGGACATGGGGGGCTGAAAACAGGGGAAGATGAGTGGAAGACAACACTATTCTTCCCTACCACTCTATGGAAACAGAAGACCCTACAGAACCTTCTCTCTAATGAAGTAGTGCTGCCTCCAGGGGAAGAAAAAAATCATGAAAAAGGTAAAGTTTTCCTTAGCAGTGCTAGGTACAGCTCACACGTAGACTCGCAACCTTTAGCTGTGCCATCTAGTTAAGTCTCTGGATCAGACACTTATTTCTAAAGCACGTATTTTTGCCCAGCCCATATTTTATTCACTACTTCTCTATAATCTGGGAAAATTTTTTACTAGATCTGGCATCTCACCCTGATTCTCCATTGCAAGCAGTGAAACAGAATTCATTTAATTTCTTAGCACTGTACTTTCTTTTGTCAATAAATTACTGCTGCTATCGAACAGAGGCCTGGCTGTCTTCTTCACTGACCTTTTGTTGCTTATAAATTTCTTATTATTTACCATAACCTTCTCTGCAACCTTCCTTTCATCTTTCACCTTTGCTTTCTGTATTTTTATTCTCCTTTTGAGTCTTTTGATTCTGCAGTATTTTTAGTCCTCTCTAGTTCTTCATTTATAGCAGCAATTTGGCTCTTGATTTTTCAGGTTTTTTTTTTTTGTTTGTTTTTTAAACATGCATGTACATGTACTCATGCATATATATATATATATATATATATATATATATAAAATTTATTATTTTCTCAGCTCAACTGGAAAACTCAGAGCATGGCAGCACAGTAATCAGAGTTCAAGGACAAAATGTTTTCATTGTAACTGAAATTTGTTTCTCATTAAGGGTGTTTTTATGTTTAGTAATTCTGGTGTATCCCAACGCAGAACCCTCCAAGCTTTTTCAGTACCTTTAACTGTGGTCAGAAGCAAGAAACAGTCAAGTATGATGTAAAAGCTGAAATTCCATGACAAACTGAAAATGGGTTATATAGCATTACTCAAAATGTCCAAACACAGAACCAGTGCAAATGAGAACAGTACTAGCTCTCCACATGAATATCAGTTCTGGTGTTGACACTTCAGTCTACTATTACATACAAGTTCATTTTCTATATACTCAACATATCCTGAGCATCATTCTAATGTTAATGGAATTAATAATTTTAATAATTAATAATGACTTATTTCTGTCAAAAGACAGAAAGGTTCTGAAAATAGTTGCATAACCTCAAGTTTCAACTGCAATCCATTAGAATCGGGGGTCCTCAAGGATCCCCAGGATAACACTCCCTACAAACAGACCTCCTTTTTAAAGGAGGTTATCACTCCTTACACAGATAATGGAACTTGTGAGCGACGACCAAACTCCAGGACTTGCATAGCTGTGGTCAAAAGAGCAAGCAGTGTCAAGCCAAAGAATATATATATTTGGCCAAGGCATAAGGACAAGAATCAGTTTTATGCTTGTTTAGAATCTTTTAAGCTTCATGTTTTCACTACCAAAAAACCCATCATACAACCAGGTGGTAACAACTACATTAAAATTCACAACTTATGTAGCTAAACCTTTATACAAACCACCAAAGAGCTACACACCACGTGAGGAAGCTTCTGAGACAGATACAAAACATCAAGATTCTAATCAAAAGCTTTTGATCTGCTGCAATTTCGAGTGTAGTGCTATATGAGAGGCAACAACAGACCTGAATACTACCTCAGATAGCTAGTCCTAGTAGAATCCATTTTTACAACTTACAGAATTGGACATAAAAAACAACTAAGTCAGGACTATAAGAATGTGGACTGATTTTACACAACATGGTCTACAGATATTTTTAATTCATGTTTCAGAGAAACAAGTTTTAATTTACTAATGCCCTGCATGTTAGTAATAACGGTAGCAAGATTAGTTTTCCATCAAGAATGGATACCTAACCCATCCCCCAAAAGATAACTGTGCACTCCTTCCTTTTCCCGTATCTTTCCTGCAGCTGCCCTGATAAGAATGAACTATTCCAGCAACATATGTTCAGTTACTACAGAGACAATGATTGTTTGAACAACTGCAAAATATTTAACTGGGATTTTCATTTCTTCCTTTATAAAAAGCAGTACAAACCTTGGGGCTATTGCATACTCTTTATGTATATATATATATATTTTTTTTTTAAACTATGATACTAGGAGATGCATAATGCAATAAAATACATGGCTCTAAATACTAAACACTTATTCTGCCTACCAAGAGCACAAAACCCACCATTTTTATAAGAAAATGGAGAGCTATGATGAAGACAGCTGAGAAGGAAAGAAGCTGATCAAGTTCACAGTATCCTGCACCCCCAGCCAGGTATCAGTCTATTGGATTCCTCTCATTAGCTTAAAAATCTTCAACTGATGAAAAGAATTTTTAATAAGATGGACCTGCAATCTCAAAAACAAAGCTAGTAGTAGTATAAATGGTTTGGTTCACAAAAGGCTGCAACAAGGGCTGTTAAGAATGACATGTAGCTCACCTGCCGAAAACACATGCCCTGAGGCTATGTTCAAGCTAAGGATTCAGTCAGGAGATCTGCATGCTTTTACTTTTCTATGAACTCAGCTTCACACAAAGCCACCTGAAACATTACTTTTTATGACGAATTATTTGGAGCATATCTCAGTTACACATGCTGTATGTTTGCATGTCTACTAAACCCTATCTATATACCTGACACGGCAGAATTCATCCTCTTACATCAGTGTTAAGTGGCATCTTGCTCAACTTATTCAAATACTCCAAATACAATCATCAGACCACTGAGCTCAACTCTTTATTTAAATACAGGGCACAGCCGAGACTGAGAAGCAGGGTAAATGGACATAATATTTTTCCCTAAACTTACAAACCAACATTTATGTGTGTGTATATATATAAATGTATATAATGTATATATAAATGTGTATTATATATAACATATAAACGTGTTTATATATACACGCATACATGAAGTGTCTTAAAATGGAATGCAATAAGAAAAAAATAATCCACAAATTAGCTAGGTAAAGTACTTAAACTAGGTTTACTTTTAACCTCTCTTGACCTAATATCCTATATTGGCTGTTCAGTCTTATTTATAATTCCTGAAATTGACACCCGCATTTCTCAGGAAAACAAAGTTGTCTTTCAGATGAAAAAACATTCCTTTGCTTCTCATCACACAGGGCATACTAATCCAAGTGTTCTCCTCCCTGTTCACACACCCCTCTCAGCATTTCATTAAATCCCATCCTACCAGGAAAAGTTCACACAAGAGAGCACAGGAACCCTTCACCAGAGCTCAGAATAAAGCTACTGAGTACAAGTCTAAGTAGATATCCCTCTCCACAAAGAGTTTCTACAAAAGGAAATGCAACTGTGCTAGGGGCATCTTGGTCCACATATCTCCCCCTTAATTGGAGCTTCTGAGACAAGTCTGCTACTTGCTCCCCACCCATTCTTCCATTCCACTACTGAACTCAGGATAGCATTGCAGCCCGAAAACCCTCACACAGTGAAGGTGAAGCTCAGGGTCAAAGCTGAAGAGCAGCTCACTATCTCTAGGCCCACGTTAAACAAAGCATGCTAGCCAGCTACACTAAATGAAAGATGCCCTTACCTGAAGTGATTTCAACTGCATCCCCCTTGCAACTTTTAATTCAATAGACTTCCCAATTTACACAAAGCACAAGGATGAAGTCAACTCAACATATACACTCATCACTATTTACTTTTTTTTTTTAATCTAGACCACCCATCAAGCTTTCCCAAGTCTCAGAGATTTTGATTTATTTACCTGACAGTCACATAATCTGAATTTTTCCTGAAATTGTCAGAGTGTAAGATGGGAGCTGCCTGTAAAACTATCTGGAAGAAGGACCAAGTACTAATCATATGATTTACTTATTATGAATTTATATTGCCTCAAAGAAATTATATCATGGAATACAGGAAAAGAAAACCCATGTTCAGATGTCCAAGCTCCTGCAACATAATCTTCACTTCCTTCATTGCAGATATGGCTAATCAGCAGGGGAAAAACGCAGAGGACTAAGCAATGCAAGGGTTGGGAAAAGAATGAATACTGGGCTAAGTCAGAAACCAGAGACACTTCCCCAGTGCAAATGAGGTGATGCATAAGCATGGTCAGAGCAGAACCTTTTTTGATGGAGAGGCTTAGTCGCTACAATAACAACTTGCACAAATTTTATTGCTTTCTGAGTAGATCCCTCACCATCATTCTCTTTGCACTAAATTTGAAAGGAGAGTCAATATGAAGGTAGCAAACTTAATTAGCTCATTGAATATCCAGGAAACCTTCATTACTACTCAGCCACACAAGTCATTTCCTACTGAACTGGTAACATATAGGAAATCAAGCAGCCAAGAGCTAGCCTTTTTACCAGAAAATCTAATCCGCAAGTGTTTTGCGAATTAATTGTAGGACACTGCCAGAGTATGTTAACATGAGTTCCCATGTCCTTCTGCATTTGCTAAACACATCGCAGCAGAAGAAACACAAATCGCTGCTCATCCCTAGGAACAGTTGTTAGAGCGAAGGCCGTGGCAGGTTCTGAATACTACATAGTACTATTTAGAAGCTTATATCATTAAAAGGCAAAAGTGTTAGGACAGACAGCACTGAACACCACAGGTTCAAATCCAGCTCAGAGCTGTCTTCATCAAATGCCATCCCGAGACCGAGAACAAGTCTCACCCTTCAGTTTTAGCAAGATCTCCATTTTCATTTATCAGATATACTGCAAACCCTGCTTAACACAACCTATAAAAATATCAGAGATTTAAAAGAACCTTTATGATTTAAAAATCTCATCTGCCATATCTGCATATCAAAGGATGTTCTGCTCCCCCCCTTCTCCCAATGAACAGTCCTCCTTAGTTCAGTCTTGCTTGTGAAATATACCAGAACAATTCCCATGGGGAAGGGTAGCCCTCACCCATCTCACACTTGCTTTCAATATTAGTCAAACTATGTATCTGCTCACAAGCAAAGTTGTTTCCTGAAATGGCTCTGAAAAACCTTAGGTCTTTTAAAGAAATTTACTAAGATTAATAGACCACAAAACCATTTAGTCTAAATTACATTAGAAAATGAGTAAATCAGTCAAGCAATTTTGTAAATTTGGTCTTCTAGAAAGCACATAGTACTACATTGCAGGTGTTTCTCCCAAAGACAGATGCAGGCAATTGTAAATCATCTAACTATCAAAAGGTAGAGATCAACTGCCATGATTTTCAAGTAATGTTTTAAATACTTGTCAAAAAGAGTCTCAAAGAATAATTTAGCTTCAAACAGACCCGTAGACGTCATCTATTCCAACTCACTGACCCTATGTAAATTGCAGAAGATGGAGCTGTATTTGCCATGCACATTTAAATACAGCCTGTTCAAGTCTTCAGGGGTCATTGCCAGACTTAATTGAACAGTAATTAAAGTTTTCCTGCAACATTAATTTTCTTGAAATCTTTTCAAAGTTACTGAGAGTAATAACTTCCAAGAAAACTTGAGAAATACTCCATGAAGTGGGAGAAGATGACTAAAGTAAAAAAAAATCAGACTAAGGTTTGATTCCTGACTGCAGGCTTTGACCCTCAAAAAAAAGAAAAAATCAATTTCAATCTGCTGGACCCAGATACCTGTTCTTTTCCTCTTTTTTCCTGTTAAGGGAACAGAGAGAGGTTTAGTTCATAAATTCTTCAGAAGAGAAAATGTCTCAGTATTTTGTACAATGAACTCTGCTCTAAAAGCATCTAATTATTAACATGCTGTCTATTACCATACAGTACACATAGTGTATTTGATTCATTACTTGGTTATTATGCTTCTCACTGAATACCTCAACTACAAAAAGCACCTAGATATCCCAGGAGCATAAAGCTACAGGCACTCCAGTGCTTGGAACCAGGATCTTTTTCACCTACTTTGAAGCCATCACTCACTTAAAGCTCACAAATTCTAAGAGTTCTAGACTGAAGGGAGATGTTGCAGAGAAGGGGGTGGTAAATTAGACATGTTTGCAGCGCATACAGGAAGAGTACAATGTTCTGTTAACTGCTGTGGAAAGAGTGCCCTTTCAAACCTGACCAGATTTATGTATTATAAAGTAGTATGGAACTATTCTTTCATTAACAGTCACTAAGACTATTCGTCATAATTGCTGGTGAGCACCAAAAATAGCATGTAGAGTACCTTAGAGTCTGCTGCATATATCATAGCCCAGTTTCTTCCTCTTGACTAACATAGCATACTATAGTAATTTCATCAACTCGAATTATTTATTTATTTTAAACCAAGGCCAGAAGTTGACTGATAACTTCTGTCAATTACTTAATTTTGCTGAACAGCTTTTCCTATCCACAAGTTTTTGTTCATTCTGTAGCTCTGGTTCGAAGTATGTTCAGAAGAACCCTACTTTCTGGGGCTTCATCTAATCAGTGGCACAAATATTTTTTTATTTTTTTTTCTGAGCATGTGTTAGGGCTGATCAGAGAAGCTTATTTGCTATATATCTAAATATAATAAATGAAGTTTTATCCAACTCAACAGGATTCTAATCCACTCATTCTCAGGACTAAGCAATGCAGGTCTTTATACTCCTCCTAAAACAATAAATGCCTCTTCAAAAAATAAACTAATTAACTGTGCAAACCTTCTCCCTGCATGAATAACTTGGGCAGGTAATTAACTTAGGCACTTCATTTTACTTTTGTCCTACTTCTTGCAAACAGTCAACAGTTCTTGCAAGTGAATGCTGAGTCTTAGCATTTATTAATCTAGACACACAATTCTGCTGGAAAACGACGTGCACACGTCTTTGGGAAAGATTCAGAGTACTGTTCATCATGGGGCAATCCAAACCCAAAGAAAGCCACAAACCCTCATGCTGCAGCTGAAGTTCTTTTGGCCTTTTATTTAACCAGGTCTTTAACAGTCTACACCTATGCAAGAGCAGGATGGGAATCGGTTTTGTCATGCATGATGAAATCCAACAGCCAACATTCAAGTAGATAGCCTAAAACAAGCCCAACTTTGTTTGTAAAAAGGACAAGATGAACAAATGCTACATTTATGAGTAAATATAAGGTGTCTTAAGATGGCATGCAAGACTAAGCACTTAACTCTAGATTTATATATGTAGATATAGAAAGACTGTTTGATATTCAGCCAAAACAGCTTTGGCATGATACTACTATAGAAGACAGCAAAGTGAAAAATATTCATATAAAAACATACAATATGGTTGCATGTTTGTCTATTTGCTTGCCAATTACTCTTGGTGAGAAGGTGCATACAATACACAGCTTTCCTTGCTGTGTTAAAATTTTATACCATGCATTTAGGTATAATATTGCTGTCTGACACGTAATCAGGGAAATACCTAAATGTTACCTTGACAAACCATAATAAAAAGAGACTCTCAAAGTTCCTATATACCTTGCTTCTTCCACTGTGCAGGGACCACTTTTCACTTTTTACATATTTTAACGGTACTTAACATTCATGCAACTCCTATATATGTTGCTGAAAACAGTTGCAAATGGTAACCAAATCAGAGGGAAAGTTGCGTTTATTACACACTTTATACAACCTCCATAACACCATTCTGCTTTCTCATAACGACGGAGGAAGTTTGTTGTTCCTTTGAGAAGCAGGAGTCACTGACTCATCCGTCAAGCATAGGATGCTTGTCCAACTCTTACCCTAGCTGAACTGATAGTATGCCAAATCCAAGGGAAACACCCTTGACTGGATCCTCAACCTCAGATTTGTGTGATCGCTGTGATGGTAACCTGAATCTCTGCTGCTGAAAAATCCTGAGATGAATCTCTGTTGATTGAGCAAAAGCTCTCTGGTAGCTTCTCCATCTTTAGCTGCTTCAGCATTCTACAAAACCCCGACAGATGTACACACTCTGAACGAGCCAGGAAAAAAGTCTCCCAGTCAGCTCTGCTATCAGGGACTTGGAGCTCTACTTACACTATCTCAGCTATGCATCAGAAGTTGCGGCTCAAGATTTCACTCTAACCCTTCAATTGAGATTTAAGGCACCATTCCTCAGAGCATTTCTCAGTGGAAATAGGATGTCTACAATTGTAATTCTTCTTGCATCACCAATAGGTATATTTTGCTTCAACTGAAAACAGCCTGAAGCAAAAAAGAGAAGCCAGTGACATCTCTTCTGCTACTCCTTCCCTCTGCATAAGAGTCTTCAATTAAGCACGAAAAAATTACTTTCTAAAGCTAAAATAAAACAGATACGGATTCTGCACCTCCATGCTTTCTGTTATTAGCAGAGGGTAAGAACAGCAGAAGGTTATCATCATTGGTGAAACACAACAACCCATGTATTTAAACTGAATGATCCTCATATCACTTGCAATTCACTTGTTTTTTCTTGGTTAGCAGCAAGATTATGGTAGCTGTAAAATTCTCTATTAATACAAAAAGGAGAAAGGTCACAAGAAGAATTACCCTCAGAACTGTGAGGTGGTGATCCAAATATCAATGTGCTTGACAGGAGACAAATGAAATGAAGCACAGGTGAGATTTGAACGGCAACAAAAAAAAGTTTTGCAAGTTCTTGTGAACTTAAATTATAGGCTGACAAATTGAGAACAGGACCAAGTATCATAGTCCAAGTAGTCCCATTTTCCCATTCTCAACCAGAACACTTGCAGGTTTACTACACAGTCAAACCCTGAAATTCAGGTCAAGGCTAATCTACATCTCTGCTTTCCCTTTCCCAACCTCCTCAGACTCCCACCTTTCTGAAAAATCTCTTGCCTGGTTACAACCAAAGAAGCATCCAATAGATTAACCAACCAGAGCAACTTCAAGTCATCTCAGTATTACAGTCATCTCAGCAGCAGCTGAAAACAGCGTTTAAATTCAATCTGTTAATTCAGTTGTCATTTGGGAGCAAAAAAACATTTGGAACTGCACAGTAACCAAATAGACTCCATATTTATGAAGTTAGTCTATTGACAGTGGGAGAGCTTCAGGTTTTATCCCATTTGTTTTATAACTGGGCACAGATACAGATTCACTCTCAAGTCCAATGACATTGTGGGAATAGTTTATAAGTTATTAAGAGATGCAGACTTGCACAGATCTGTGACAAGATTTCTTGCACAACAAAGCTAGAAAAACCTCTTTCTTGCTTTTTCTTTTGCTCTTTCTTTCTGCAAGTTGTAGCTACAGAGCATTTCAAGGAATTAGCTATATCAGCACATCTAAGTTACTTCAGAGAAACCACGGAGAATCAAGTTCACTTGGGTGCAGACGGCACAGCCCATCAACAGTTGCAGCATGGTAGCTCAGAGAACTAATAACTCAAACCAGCTTCACTGCTGCAGGACAAGCTTTGAAAGCCTTTAAAAATTGGAGAATGTTATGTAATTTACATTCTGTATTCTTCTTTGAAAACTGGCTCAGTCATTTACTACTGAACAATTACTAGGTTTGAGCATTTACACTTAGTATTTTGATGGGCTGCTTTTTAATTACAGCAGAAAGGATCAAAAAGTAACAGTCATTTATTACAACAGCACTCAAACTGACAAAGCAAGTTTCTTTGGTACGGCATTACAGCTTATAAAAATGCTGAGATCCCTCTAACAGTCTTAATTGAAAATGCAGAGTACACATACTTAAACAAAAAGTATTTTTAATTACAAGGAGCTCAGATTACATATGCTTTATTATTATTATTAGCTGAGCCATTACTTGAGAATTCAGCAAGTTAAAAGCACCACAAAAAATGTTTTATGATCCACAACGGTGTATCATGTATTAAAGAAACAAATGCTGCAGCAAAATATGACTTCTACAGTCAGAAACATCTATTGAAAGTTAACTATGAAGTTTTAAAATACAAGCCCATGCAAGCCTGGCTGAACACCCTTTGAATCAGAGGTGAATCTGTTCCATGGGCTAGTAAGTTCTCCATGCATTAGAAGATGAATATTTTTACTACAAGATGAACATGTTTTCTTTGTTTTGTTTAAAGGCCCTTGAAAAAGTATCAACCAACTTCAAGTTTTATCCAAGCTATTAGGTGAACATAATATGCTTTAAGGATAACTACAGCTAACAAATAATATGCCAACTATGCTAAACTTACTACTTTGACACATTTCCATTTTTGGAAGCTTTTCTTACATAAGGGTTGAGGGTGCTTAAAGAAGTCCTATGATTTAAAAGGGCGTATTTCACCTTCAAAGTCTGATATTTAAATACTGTATACGCATTAGCACATTGTTCCTCGTTACGTAGTAGGACATTTGTAATCAATTCTGTTACTTGACATAGCATTTCCATTGTAAATCCCTATTACTATCTGAGGATTATTTCACACCTTTTTCATGAAATTCCTGGCAATAGAGAGATCAACATTTGACCTTGACTGAATGCAAAGGTAGTTGGAGACAGTTTGAGACTGCACTTAAACTTTGGGATGGGTGAAGAGTGCAAAGAACAACTAAACCAACTTCAAACTCTCCAAATATGCATATTAACCTGTACAATTCCATGAGTCTAGAGGAACAGATCATAATGCAGAGTTCAATTTCCAAAATTTCATTGGCTATTTTCAGAAATAACCAGCCTTCAAAGAATATACAAGTAGTAGTATCGTGCTGTCAGTTTTATTTAGACACTCACAATTTTATTTAGATAATATATTCCAAGAGGAGGTAAAAGATATTTTCATTAGCAAAATTATGCTATACTGCTCTGCCTTTACAATTATATCTATGCAGGCCTCCCAGTATAAAGGTCATAATGCTTAACTTTCAGTCACTAACGTCCACATAAAGAGCTCACTAGGAATGATTTCGCCAGCTCTGGAAGCTCAAAGAAAAAGAAAGAAAAAGAAAAACTACAACAACAAAAGCTACAACAACTCACTCCATGAGTTGAAATAGTTGCAGACCCATTCTGCATATTGCTATGGATGTTCATATCAGCATGTTTCTCAATCTCTGTATTGAGAGGCTTCTCTTCCCTTCAATGCTTTTCTATAATTGAGAGTCTGTACCTTCATCATTCTATTGCTATTTCAGTTTTTATATAATGAGTACAAGTACTGCGTATTGGAACTGAAGTCACATTCTAGAAATTCACAGGAATACAAGGAAAGTTCTCTCTAATGGTTTACAATAAATAATCTTGCTCAAGGCAATATGATGAAATTTACACTTTCAGATAGACGCTCTAAGAAAACCCGGCCAAATCCTTAGGTACTGCAGTAGCAGCAGTCTAAATTAACGGTTGAACAACAGGTCAGAGTCCTTTTTTCACCTATGATAATTATAGCAAAGCTCTTCTGCTTTGCTCTGTCAGTGCCTTATCATACAATAACCCTCCTCCCACTACTAAGTTTTTAGTAGAGGTAGGAAAAAAATAAAAGATTGATAGTGCACCAACTCCCCACCACCACTCGCCCTTTTCATTGTTCCCATTCCCTCCCATCTCTATGATGGAAATAGCTGTTAGAAACAAGGCAGGAATTACAGTAATTAGAAGAATTACCCATTTCAGCCTAGCAAATATTCAGCATACTATAAACATAAAAATCAATTGTTACCCAATACTTGCTGAGCTTCAGAAGTAATTATCTCCAAGCTCTTTTTCTCTCAACCTTCCTGCATTATCTCATGACAGGGTGGTGACAAAATTATGTCAGCACCATCTTATTTCATATCATCTTGGGCAACAACAACGCAAAAACAGGTAGAAAACTTCATTCCAACAAGCTGGACAGGGATGAATAAGAGTCAGAAGGTAATTAAAACTAAACAGGAGAAAACATCAGTAAGAATTTTTAAGTTTTTCATCTGCAGGCTACTTTTCCTTCATTTAGTTTTGAAACATGGCTGTTAACCTATCAACTTTTTCCCTCTAATTCTTATTTACATAGAACACACAGCACATATACATGGAAATACAAGCTGTGTCATTAAGAGGAGGCTTAAGCATTACTGAAAATGGAGAATTAAATTACTTGGAATTTCATGTTTAGAGCTGATTAAAAAAATGAAACTATTAGTATTAAGTACCAAACGACTTATCTTCTCAAAAATTAGCCAGTGGTAATTCCAGTTCAAAGTCAATATATATTCCTTGATCAATGTACCTATTTAACATAGAGAAATAGGTTATTATGTTTAAAAATAAAACAAACTGCATACAGATTTATACAAGCATACTATGAAATCAGCCAATCAATCGCTGCAAGTTCCTGATGATGGAATACTATTAATAAATATTACAACAGTTGAAGCGTCTAAGTCTGAGCATTGAAGAAGTCAGAGGACTGACAGCAGCTATGTCACAAAAAAGATTTTAGCTTGATCCAAATCAGAGGAGCTGCACATCTGATCATCCTCTTGCTTCATCTGCCTTCATCGAGAACCATCATACGATCCTAACATAACACAGTACAGACATCTTTTCAGATGGAGCTCACACTGGCAGATTTATGCTTTTTTCTAATTCACAATTGATCATAAAGCAACGCTACAGGAATCATCTGACTTGTTAAGGAGAAGTTTATAAGCAAGAACTTCTCTCTTAGTTTTTCTCCCAATGTTTAAGCCAAAGTCCCCAGACAGGATTCAGACTCATGACAATCACTAACTTGATGACAGCTTCTCCCTGTGTACAGGGTGTACTAAATCACTGGTTAAAAGCAGCTACCTGCATAGATTCACAACTAAATCTTCTGACCTACAGTACTTTGCTCACTGAGTTTTGAGCTATACAGAAAGGAAAATGAAAGCAAAAATAAAGACTTAAAAAAAATCATCTGGTTTTGTTTTTTTCCCTGCAAGCACATCATGCCATGTGCAAAATGATACAGATGGAAATTCATTCCGACTGCAGAAGCTTAGGACCTGGGAACTTGTATCTGCTTCACATGACTGCAAACAAATTCAAGGAAATAAAAAGCTTTCAGAACTGAAACACATGTATCAAGAAACACATACAAGTAAATCAGGGCTTAAGATGTATTCTTTTCCTTCTGGTTCTTCAAGGAAACATTCATTTCATTAAAAAAAAGCTCAATAGTTAGCCATTTTTTCCACCAACAGCCTTGCATTAAGCAACAGACCTTCCAGAGCTGAAAGCAACCAACACCTCTTAAGGCTACTGTTCCACAAGCAGAATACTGTTTGCAACGTTCTGCAAAAGACAGTTCTGCAATGACTTTTAATACAGCAGAATTCTTGTGAAAAAACACCATCTTGGATTTGACAGATTGTTTTGCACCACCTCTTGTATACAGCCATGTAACTGAATAAAAGGAAAAAGCCCACTGGTTCCCGTTTCTTCAGCAGCTGGATTAACATCAAAAGATATTTATATGCAGTTTGGTCAATAACACAGTGTTATATGGACGCAGCTATTGCAAAGGATTAGTTCTACAATATTTTCTTTTGCAATTGTACAATATACAACACTAGTTCCTTCTATACAGTGAAGAAATTCTCTATCTATTTAGGACACATCACAACCTCATTTGTTAGATTGTTATGATCTGGCACTCCCAACTATTTTTTGTTGGGAAACAAAGATGGGTCTCCTGTCTTGTTGGGAGAAGAACACCTGGTGTCCAAATAGTTATTTTGCTTTCTATTACCACCCTGTCCATTTTCAAGTGACCCACTTACAAATCCCAGTAATTTCCAGTTTGTCTGACTAGCATTTAACAATTTTCATGCAGCTCCCTGCTGTTCAAGCCTAAGCAATCGTTTTTGCCACTGAGGAGCTCCCCTTTCTGTAAGTGAATTACAGGCTTTGCTTCAGACAATGTAGAACAAGAGGAAAAAATCCTGTCTTTTAGTCTAATTATATACTTTCCGTGCTATAAGAGTTTTTGTTCCTCCTTTATTGGGCATTCATATAATGAAGAGCAAGGTGAAGGAGTATCATCCAGAAAAATCCTTCTATCTTCTACAAAGCCATTTTCACATATTCCTTCAGCACCCTCATTCCTAATGAGGGATAATGACATTTAGATGCATTTTGTCTATAAACACTAATAGGACTGTAGCTCAAGTGCTGCCGTAGCATACAGGAAAAACTCAACCTTCTCAGCCTCCTAGAATATTCTTCAGTATACAGTCTGCAACTGCCGTGTTGTTTTTTTTTCCCCACCTGTTTCCTCATACTGTCTCCACTTTCCTAAATATCCTGGTTTTCCTCAGTTGGTTCTTTACAGGAAGAATTCTGATTATTCATCTAACATAACTTCAGCAGTAATGTGAACTTGATCATAGGCTTTCTTGGTGATACAAAATGACCTGCTCATGAGGTCTTTTCTTTCTGTGCAATTTCTTCCGGACTCAAGACCTTACTTTCTGCAGTAACCTAAGCTGCCAACAAGCTAAGGGGAGGTACACAAAAACAATTTAAAGTTACTTAACATTGTATAGCTCACTTCTGATTACTCTGATTATTTTTTTTTCTAAGTATTATTGCACTACTTCAAAAAGAAATCCTGGCCTTTTATTTTATTTTTTTTAGGACCAGTTGAGGCCCTGGAGCAGCTTGCCCAGAAAAGCTGTGGATGTCCCATCCCTGGAGGTTTTCAAGGCCAGATGGGTCCAACCTGGTCTAGTACAAGGTATCCCTGCCCATGACAGGCGGTTGGAACCAGAAGGTCCTTCAAGGTCCCTTCCAATCCAAGAGACTCCAGGATTGTTATTCTGCTGCCTGAATATAATCACAGAATATGACCGTTAGTACCCTCATATCACTATTTTACCATCCATAACAAAAATACCTACTCAAACAACTACAGGGCAGAGAGAACCTACAGATCAGAAGTCCCACAAACATCTGCAACAAAAGAGCTATCTGGGAGAGAGAAACCTTCATGATAAACATCTACTGGTTAACTCCTTCCCTTCCCGCAACTGAAGTAATTTGTTCAATGAGTAAAACCATAACACATGCAAAGTCCCACTTGGCATCATTCTGAGTCATGGGTAATAAAGCAGAACTTAACACAAAATCTATCAAGACTTTTTACAACAAGCAAAGCACATTCACTAAGTAAATACCATAAAATGCCATGAGTTCCCGCAGACCTTCCTTTAAGGCAGGCACCAGTAGTGCCACTACGCACAGTTGAATGCCCCCAGGAGGAGTAAAAAGGGAGAACTCTATACCCAGTTGCAACCTGAGGCATACGCAGGGGTATCACTGCTTGCCAAACACAGCTTTCAGAGATAAGAACCTGAACATACATGCAGAAGGTGTAAACTACTGAGTACTCTTACCTTCATAAGCATGCTATCCCTAACAAATTTCATTTAGGTGCCAAAATGAAATGCAAAGGTATTTTGAAGGTGTCTCAATCTGCTTTCTTAGCTCGAATGAAACAGCAGGACTCCCTGATTTTGAAACCTTCTTACTGATTTATAACTAAGAAGAAATCTACTTAATGATTTGTAGTTTTGCATTTCCATCCAATAGGACTTTTCTGGGAAGTTTTCTGAACACTATGACCTTGAAAAATATTTTCTCTTACTGAAGCAGCACTGCATCTCAGAAAATGTCTATTTTGATACTTAATTATAAGCAGGGTTCTAGAAATAGTACGTCTCATTTACGAACCTGATTACAAGAACAAAAATTTTCATCCTAATTTTGACTCCATATGCTGGTATTTTGAATGTTTAACAGTCAAGCCTTCTGAAGCAAGCATATAAAACAAAACAATTGATTCATAGAAGAATCCATACCAATAAAATGATACCTGAAAACCTGTAGCTACAACTTGGGTGGACAGATGTTGCATTTCAGTAGTTTCAATTCATCATTAAATACTGAGGTTGTATTTAACTCGATATTTTAATTCATTTTAGAATAATGGGTTCTTTCTTAAGTTGAACAAAAAATCATTTTTAATATATTTTAGTGAAATATATGGTTTAACGAACAAGATCTGAATAAGAGTAGTATTGAGCGCACATACCATGCCAAAACTGCAACTGGTTTTACCATACCAGCACGTATGAAGGAATTCAGATACGTAGCTAGAAATTTAGGGTTCAAGCAAGGCAAAGGCAGCACTCTGAGCACATGACCAACAATAAAGGCAAACATCACGGTGTTTTTTCTGCATATTGAGGAACCAGGAACTAGCTCTCAAACACCACATTGTACTTGGCTACCAAGTGACATTACCTATGGTAGTACTAACATGTGTTGCTCAAGAGCCTTCAGGAAATTTACACATGCTGCCTACTCAAAGCAATAGTGTAGGCCCCGCTGTACACTGATATTCCATCCCTCCCCCTAGCTACCCCCCCCACACTTTTTTTTCTCCAAGCCCTGAGCGCTATCTATCTTATGATCCTTGGCACTCAGGCAGCAACACAGTTCTGAAGGGATTAAACTTCCCATCCAACTCAGTTTGGCCAAAATGTGCTTTTAGATACACAGTCACCAACAGCAGCAGGGTTAGAGCTCACCAGTGTCACTTTGGAGCACACCATCAGCTGCACATCCCTCCAGGCACCATCAGATCAGGAACCTGAAAAGCAGAGAATGAGGGGGCTCACTACCTCAACAGACTTAGCTTCGGTAATGAAGGAATTTGATTCCTTCAGCAAGACCATTTACTTCACAAGACTTGATGCATCAGAGTTCAGCAGTAGGCCCACATTTTTTTATACCCCCTTGCCACCCAAAAAGAAGAGCACACTTCAAGCCTTGGATCACATTTTAACAGTTAAATAATACTAGCTAAGCTTTTATCCCTTTCTATTTTGAATGAAAGTGAACGTAAGTCATTCTGATAGAAAAGAAAAAGTTGGGCTCGTACACTTTAATACCCATACTAGAACTTGCCTGTATGACACAAAGGGGATTGCTTCATACAGTGGAGCTGATAATTGTTTTGCCAAGGCCCAATCAAAGCAGCAGTCAAAAAGAACCATGCTTTATCAGGTCACACAGGTATTAATCCTCATTTTCTGACCATATTGGCATAAGCACAATGCAAGGAAATAAATCTTAGTTACTTTCCCACCGCTACTCAAGTTACAACCAAGCCCTTTAGCTGACACAAATGTATTTAGCTATAGGGTTTGACAATATAGTTCACAGTATTTTTTAATGGTTCAGCAATCGAGTTCTTAAGTGTGTTCACTTCATGATCTGCTGCTGTTAACCTAAGCCTAATTGGAGATGTACATCAAGCATAACAACAAGGGGCAGTCATCATTCATTTCAACAGCCATAGCAGCTCACTTCACTAAACACCTTTGAACCTAGATTTTTAGCACACAGGAGAGGATACCAACAGCAACTAAGACACAAATACAGAAATTCTCTGAATGAAAACCACAAAGCAATATATACATTTATAAGTATTTTTTCCCTCTTGGATATTTGAAATAGATGCATGTAATTTAGTCACTGAATTATGCCCCGTGACACTGGCTTTTAAGAACTATTCCAGGTACTGAAATAAGCATTGCACTTGAATATTATGCTGGTAAAAGTCAATGCTCCTCAGTGATTCCTATACATCACTGGTAATATCTACCTAATTTTTCCCATGTTTGTTTAAAAGAAATCAGTATTCCATGTATTTTCTTTATCTGTCACTTCTCTTATTCTGGTTTCTTGTTAGCTTATATTTCAGAAGGCAAAGGCCAGAATCTCAGCCATATTCTTAAGTGTAAATCAGAGTAGGTTAATTCTTCTGAATAAGTTCAGCACAATAAACCTTGACATTAAATATAGATTGAAGGTCAGGGTTACGTACTCAGCTAGTGAAAAGTTATATTATCACAGATTGAAGTGTCTCAAGAGTCACTCATGAAAAGAGAATTGTGAGCAATATTTCTGCACTAGTAAGGTAAACATCACTGAAAAGTTGTTCAATCACAATTTCATTGGAAAAGCATCTTTTAGACTAAGTACCTACCAGAAGTTTTCGTACTAACAAATTATTTTCTGATGAATACTAAAGGAATTAAACTTCAGAGCTGTATGCTTATAAGCTGCATTTCAGCGTGACATGCTTGTTTTCTATGTGTAATATTAGTAAATTGTATTGTTTACTTAACTACACAATGCAAAGAAGTTGCAAGCCTAAAATATTTCTCCCTTTTCTCTTAGTTTTGAGAAAACAGTGCTTCAGGAGCCTCAGGATACACATGTGAAAGACTGACTCATTGAACAGAAATGTCATTCATTCTATTTACACCATTTTGAATGAAACCATCTACAATCTCTTAACAGGAAAATAAAGCATGTCTTCCTTTCCATCAGGATACACTGGTTACTTCTAGTCATTAGATCAACCGATTGTACTTTTTTGTGGTGAAAGTTTTACTTTCCATCTGTTGTGCTTTTGCCTGCTAAAAACATCTTGCATCTATTCAGGATGATGTATCAATGGTCCATATTGGATCACAGAAAGGGCACAATGACCAAAATTTCTCTGACTTCAGACCGGGGTGGGAGGTGGGGGTGGATGGTGTCAATTTGCTGAGAGACAGAAAGAACACACCATTGCAATACAACTTGATGTTTTATCTAACACGGTAGCTCATTCTTTCATGAAATGAAACACTCACTCTCATTCATTGTTCTCTAAAATCTAAGTTAACCTCACAAGTTTTTTTTTTTTTTTTTTTAAAGAGCAGTTCTAAAGTAGCAATGTTTAACTTCCTCCAACTACGTTCAAAAATATCCAGTGACTTGTTTTCACCTGCAACCTATGTTCAGTTTACACCTATTCTTGATGTCTGGGGAGATGATACTTTAGGCATTAGTAAAACTTCTTAGACAATTCATAAAGAAGTAATAGATCAGAATCAGCTGCAACAGCATGGCAAAAGTGTGATCCTGCCACATCTCACAACCCAAGAATCTGGGAAACTTCTGTGTTTGAATTACATTTTGTTGTTCAGTCAAGTCTCATTCTCAGTCCCCGTGAGACTTATTAGTCCATTACCTAGATTACATCAATGACTACCATGCTGCCAGTAAACATCTTTTTCAGGTAATAAAAAGAATTCTTGTTCATTTTCATTAGTGATCATATGACCTCCACTGACCAGTGCTCATCTCAGGGCACTGCTAAATTTCAATTGGAGCTACGATAGCACCTGAAAAAGCTATCACATTCCCTTTTCAAACTGGGAACCGGCCTAGCTCCATTTCTGTTATATAGTCCCTTCAAATATGTGTACATTTGTGAGATGCCAATCTTCTCTCTAGACTAAACAGTCCCAGCTCTCACTCCTAAGAGCTTCTCCAGCCCCTTAACCATTCCAGTGGCCCTTCACTAGGCTCTCCTCATTAGCTCCATCTTTCTCATGTACTGAGGAGCCCTGAACAGAAGGCTCTGCGTCTTCAACGTGGTTGAGTAGAGGGGAAGGACTACCTCCCTCGACCTGCTGACAACACTCCTAAAGCAGACCAATACCGTTCAGCCTCCTTTGTTGGAAGGGTACATTGTATGATTCAACTTCTTGAAATATTACCCACCTTCTTTCTTTGTGAATGCCTATATGCTATCTTAAGGCTTCCTCAACAACCAGGAAACAGATCCTTTCAAGTCCCTCCAAGCAAAATAATTAGCCTAAACCTCACCAAATAATGCACATATTTATATTTATCAGTAAGATATGGGTGATACATACATTTGAACCAAACACAAAGCAGCCTTCTTGACAAAACCCATGAACAGTAGAGCAATTTCTCCCCGATTTGATCTTTTTATCAGCATGTACACTTCAATACTACGCTATTCCATAGCACCATGAGATTGATCTACATAAAAGAATGTTAGACATATCATTACTGTCCTATACTATCTTCACAAAATTAGAGTGACAGAACATGAACATACTTTATATACTACACAGCTAGGTAAGAGGAAATGTAGGAAACCTATACATTTTGAAACAATAAATGGAAACAGAGGATTTAAACTATTTGTTTTGCAACATTTGCTTGATAAACTTATATATACATATATATATATATATATATATAGCCAAGACTGCATGGTCTTCATGGTCTCTTTTTTTTTGACTACTAAACCAACAGTTCCATTTGCTTCTTTTGACATTAGTTCCTACCCTAAATTGACAGTGATTTTTGCCAATACTGATGGGTCTGAATATATTTTCTTTTGGCTAGGTAACAGGGAATAGTAAATACCCGATACATTTATTTTTATATAAATATATAACTCTTGCTTCTTGTTAAGCATGTGCACAGATAAGAATAGAGCTATTCCTAAGAAATCTGAAACATTCTCAATTTAAGAACATCTTAAGACTTGACACCCAGCTATTCTCTTCTTTATCAAAGAAAAATAAATCCCATCAGAAGCTTGGTACAAATTATGTGTTCAGAGAGAAACAACACTATGACAGACCCTGCTGGAGAGCACTGTGAAGCACTTTGATCTCAGTATACAATGCAGTTAGAGCCATGACTGCACTGTGTATCCAAGTTACCTTATAAACTGATGACATCTGGACTACAATCTTGTCTCAAAATCAGCTGTTATACAACACAATTGTACAAGGCATAACATAAGTATTAACTGTTGGCCACAGAGGCAAATCAGCATATACAAGCAGTTCACTCCCCCCAGGAAGTATTATCTACCTATACACACATGCTGATGTCTATTCTTTTCTCAGTAATTTGCCAAAATCTTGTTTTCAAAGAGCAGATCTTCTGTAACATCAGATGCAGTGGAGATTAGATTTTTATACATTTATTCACTTACTAATTAGGACAGTGTACCTGCTAGCTCCATATCCTCGGCTAGCAGCCTTGCTATTTAATGAAGGGCTGTGCCCTTAAATTGAGGAGAGCTAGGAGCCAGCCAAGGAATGATTATGTGAAAGGTGCTAAGGTTATTAAACTGCCTGAAAATGCTCATCTGCTCTACAAACACCTTGAAAGCTCCAAGAAACTCTGATGTTCTCTATCATAGATACAGTAGTGCTTCACTGAATAGCTACAGCCATCTACCATGGTATTATCACACATAACTGTGACCTTTGAAAGGAGCTAAGGAAAAGCACCAGATAATTTAAGACTTCTTGGCCATCTTTCTGAACACATTTTGCGACATGGCTTCACTTCACAATTGCCTTGCTTGTGACCTCTAGGTTCTGTCACTACAATATGCTCTACTTGGGGCCACGGTTAAATAACATTCACATGTTCCAACATGAGTTACCATTAAAACAGCTCCTGCGGTTGTGTCACAATGGCCACATTGCGTAACCTGTACTCTTAAAGAATCGTACTGAAATACAGAGGACTGAAGCATCTATGTAAAGCATGGAATACTGCCTTCCTCACAGTGATTCAGATCACTGCTGTCAGCTACTCCCCCCATCTTACACCATGATCTTAAAACAAGACCGCATTTGAAGTACTTACTTTCCCAATAGGAGGCAAGAACAACAGACTTTCTGCTGTTTTGTAGAAAACTTGGTAACTCTTTGAGCCTTGCCTGCACCACACCGTCAGCTCAAGTTTTTCAGCATTGCTGACAAATCAAAAAAGACTCAGATTAAATTTTAGTTTGAAATACATGGGAAGAATTGAGAAGCCTGTAGCCACTCTTTTATAGACAGATGGTTCTATTCATACTGTAGTACATCAGAAATAGAGGAGCAAAAAATATGCACCAGAAAAAGCAACCCTGTGTAACTGCAAAAGAGAGACAAAACTCTCTAGCTCATCCATTCCTAAACATCCATCCACCTAATAAGTAATGCACCCAAGGAATAGGCATGTCAGGTGTTTCTCATCTGGAACAGGAGTGAGATGCAACTGATGCAATTAAGCTTTACTAAAAGATATAAATGCAGCTTTCTCTATAGCTTATCTTCAAGACAGGCAGTAGCCCATTCAACTAGGAATGCTTTACACAATTGTTAGCTTTCTGTTAGCTTTCAAAGCCTTTATTTATTGTCTGTAGGAGTAGGTGATAATTTAAAAATACGTTACTTCTTGAGTTGTTAGACTACACTACATGTTTCCTTCTGGTAGTCAGAACTTGGAAATTTAAGTCCAAATACCACATAAATACAAACTAATTATTTTAATACAAGCAAGTCTCAGAGTATATGTTGTTTGCATACCTGAGATAAACGTTTTATTTATATATTTTTTTTTACTGCAGCAAACCACACTGCTCCATGCTGCAGTCAGGTTACAGACAGAACCAACAGGATTTTATCAGGAGTGACAGCCAACTGGAACCCTGGATAACAGCTGAAATGCCTCTCAAAATGCAGCCTGCAGATATTAGAAACAGGACCACAGAAATAATTATGGGATAGCGCACTAGCAAAATACACCATAATTTCCATAAATTTTAATCAGTCCAACTTACTCAGCACAACTGTAACTACAGAGGCAAAGTTTGTAACAAGATTTCATCAATGTGCTTTTTTTTGTTGTTGTTGTTCAAACTAATAGCACTTCTCTGTTGAGTTGTTTAAATTAGATATGGTGTTCTATGTATACATAGGGCTGGTTTTTTTTTTGTGTGTTAGTCAGAACATACGAACCCCCATACAAAAGACAACTCTATTACCCCCAGTCTCATGACTTTTCTTTTTGTTTTGTCCATGGAGTTCCTTTTTTTTTTTTCCCCCAACAGGTTTCCAATCCTTAGCAATCTACCATATTTAGTCCCTCTAAAGTGAGGATTGTCATGCTTCAAAGAATAAGAAGAAAACAAAATGAGGAGAAACCTTACCAAGCACTTCAACAAAGCTTTTGGGGGTGGTTCACTGCTACAGTTGATATAAAAAAATTAAAGTCCTTAATCTTAGATAGAATTACACACTGGTTCTCAAATGCTTGGTAACTCTCTTCACCTGACAGCTATCTACAGGAGTAGTACTTCCTAGGATATTCCATATTTGAAAATATCATTTAAATATTTTGTAGCAGAAAATACTTTTATAGCACATTTGTGGTTACCTGGTGAGTGATTATGCTGTCTGATTTTCCTCCACATTTACTTCTGCATTAACTATATTTCCTAGTCTCCTCCACGTCTAACTTGAATCCTGACTGGATATCTGAGTGTGGAGAAATTAATTCAGTTTCATTCCAGTGTGAGTACTGTGGTGGTTTTACTCAGGTGGGCAGCTGAGCTCCACCACAACCACTCTCTTACTCCCCCTCCTGAAAGAGGAACGGGGAGAAAATACGATGAAAAGGGCTCAAGGGTTGAGATAAGGACAAGAAGATCCCGCAGTAATTATTGTGACAGGCAAAACAGACTCCCCATAGGGAGATACTAAGATTTATTACCTATTACTAACAAGCTAGAGAAGCGAGAAACAAAGGAAAGAAACCAAAAGCACCTTCCCCCACCATCCACCCTCTTCCACCTCTTCTCCCCCCAAGTGGCGCAGGGGAACAGGGGTTATGGTCAGTCTATAGCACTTCTTCTCTGCTGCTCCTTCTCGGTCACTTTTGTTCCCTGTGCTGTGGGGGTCCCACCCACGGGATGCAGTCCTTGATGAACTGATCCGGTGTGGGCTGCCCAGAGGCAGCAGCTCTTCAAGAACTGCTCCAGATACAGGTCCATCCCTCAGGAGCAAACTGCTCCAACCTGGATCCCCCATGGGCAGCAGCTCCTGCCGGGTCACCTGCTCCTGTACGGTCTCCTCTCCACGGGCTACAGGTCCGGCCCGGAATCTGCTCCAGCAGGGGTCTTCCACAGGCCGCAGCCTCCATCAGTGCAGGTCCACCTGCTCCACCTTGGAACCCTGCTCCACCATGGTACTCCATGGGCTGCAGGGGGACAGCCTGCTTCACCATGGTTCTCACCACAGGCCGCAGGGGACTTCTGCTCCGGTGCCTGGAACACCTCTACCCCTCCTTCTTCACTGACCTTGGTGCCTGCAAGGCTGTTCCTCACTCCTCTCACTCTCCCAGCTGCTGTGTGACACAGTGTTTTTCTTCTGTCTTAAATATGCTCTCACAGAGGCGCAAAACAACATCACCTATTGGCTCAGCTCTGGTCAGCAGTGGGGCCCTTACCAAACATGGGGCAGCTTCTAGATCCTTCTCACAGAAGCCACCCCTATGGCCCCCTGCTACCAAAACCTTGCCATGTAACCCCACTACAGTACACTCTATGAGCTCTTTTGTTTTTGTTCACATACTCAAGACATTCCGATAGGAATAATAAAATACCAGTTATTTCTTCACAGTTCAAAATCCCTTGTTATTGTTCAGATCTTGCTGTTTTTGATATTGAAGACAGCTACCGAGGAGAAAATATACACCCTTTATAAGTGATGCTTCATCACATAGTTCACACATTTACTGCCCTTACTCTAAATACAAGAAATTCTGCTCACACTTGAACAGCAGCTTGATTTCACCCACTTAATCTGGGATGGTACCCATGCAAGTAGAAGGGGAGTCCAGATAAAGATGGATTATTATGTATAATCCTAGTCTCAAGCATTTATCTTCCATTCAGTACAATTCTTGATCTACACCACATTAGAGTTTCAATATTGTTGCTGAACGTAACTTCTTCTACATGCTTGTTGAACACAGACTTATTTGTTAAAATTTCTTATCTTCTGAAGCTGGTGTTTCTCTTTCCATTTGTAGGTGCCATGGATACTTGTTTGTTTCTTAAAGAAAAACGTTAGACAGATAGACACAAAACTACCGCGATGGAAGCACCGCCTTACTTGTTTCTAACACTACACAGTATTAGCTCTAAGCAAACAGCAAAAACCTGGTACTTTCATGACATTCCCTTCAGCTTTTAAGACAAGGTTGGTTATCGTTTGAAGACAGTGAGATTCATGCTTTGTGACTAGGCCTCGCCTCTTTCTTTAAGGATTTCAAGAATATTTTAACACCTTTTCTTATTTCTTGGACTTCCTAACTGCTCTCTAGCTCAGCAAAAGCCCTTCTGAGCCAAACACACACATTTTACAGGGATTCCAGCAAGCCCAGCAACACAGGCTGTATTCCAACACCCTACACAAAAGCAGCACCTCAGCTGAGGCCTCCCTGCCCTGAGGGAAGGCCACACACACCAGGGAAGGCACAACTGCCACACTGCGGGCACCTTGGTAGAGAGAGCTTTTCATGCTGCCCTTGCAGCTCACTATTGAGATAACAGCCCCAGACCATGACTCCCTCATTTCATTTATTCAAAAATATCCCTCTGTCATTTGTTACTCTTCACAACCTTACAGCATAAGCACTGTAACATTTTTTAGAAACCTACCTCTGACTGGTTTGCTGACCACACACAGCCTATCAGGGCCCTGGGCCCTGCCAGAGATAGAGAATTTACTCTGGCTCGCAAAAAAAAAAAAAAAAAAAAAAAAAAAAAAAAGTATCAAAGAGGATTGCAGCAGTATCCTATACACTCTCTCCCACAAAAATCCCCCTTTCTGCTGACAAATTGCAGAAACACTCCTTTCTGTGATGATCCATTAAAAACTGACACAGAAATGTGCCACAGGTGTGGTGCCAGCCCAGCTGGCAAGGCCCCACCTGCAGCCTGCCACATCAGCCTGTCCACGGCCCTGTACTGGGCCTCCAGTTGCCCCTGCCTCAGTCATTCCCTCTTCTGATCATCACTCGGCCCTAACGAGGCAAATCACTGACTGTAACCCAGCTACTGCCACCGATTTTTCGCTGCCATGGCTGGCAGCCCAGCATGTGGGACACCAGCCCTGGCAGCAGCGGGAAGCAGGAATCCTGTGTTAGGAAATAAGAATATGTTTTGAAAGAACACCAGAAATTACACAGCTGTGGTGGTATCAATGCTATCCACTACCTGTCAAATGCTATTATTCTAGAGATGCTTCTTCTAGGGAGCAGAGGTTATCAAATGAGTAGTAAAAAGGGTAACCTGACAAGGAGATCACACAGCAGCTGGGGATGCTCACCCCTTTCTCTGCCAGCCCTTTCCTGTGAGAGTGCTTGTGGCATCACATCAGGCTCCAGAAAGGACATCCACAGTTCCTCGGAGGATAATTTAAGTTATTGTTATACTGAAACTAGGAATGACACTAAAGCGACTGCAAGGAAGGAAAATGTGTTGATCTTGCTTGTGATCAACTGGCTTTGCTGTCTCAGCTGAATCTCCAGGCTTGGGTGCCCCCAGTGTGAGAAGCACTCTGCAGCCAATAACACAGGCAAGGATCTCAGTGAAGTAGCATTTTTATTTGCAATTGCAATGGCAGGCATCCTGCAAGCAGAAGCACTGAGCAAAAGTATATCATAACCTTATATTCCCTGTTGCCCAACACTTAATTTGTCCTGTTTCCTCATTAGCTGAGTACTACAGGTTCACAAACTACTCAACGCTTATTACTATACCATATATGTACAAATTTATTTGATCTACCATTAATTTCTCCTTTTCCTTTTTCTTTCTTTTTTTTTCTTTTTTCTTCTCTCATGACTAGAGGGCCCATGGTTGTTAGTTTTTACAGATTTCTCACTGCTCGTCCTGTTTTTCTTAGCTATCCTCTTTATTTTGGGACAGTGGGACTTTCCCCTTATCTGCTTAACATACTTGCCACTGTTATGCCTGCACAATCACTTTTGAATATGCAAGGTTAGTAGAATTTTCCACTGCAAAAACACAGCTTTATTTCTCAGACCAGTGCTTGGGCATGCAGGTTCATCAGGGGCTTAATCAGCACTCGAGTACTGGTGTGGCAAAGTCCTTAGCACATATTTAACTTTAAATATGTGAAGAGTTACATTAACCTGATCAAATATACTGAAGTGAAATAAGCTAATGATAAGCTCTCTATTTCACCCAGAAGTGAACTCTTTGCTCCTTGTGGGATCAAGCTTCATATTCCTGGTCTCTGCAAGGATTTCAGAGCTCACAAATGGGAGAGGCTGAAGACATGAAGCTGCATAAGGGTTCCTCTGAATGCAGCGAGGTACTGCTTCTCTTAAGGGCAGTATATCTCATGCTTTGTTTAAAATGTAAGCAACGATGTCATCTACAGTAATGTTCACACAAAGGATAGGTGTAGAGTAAATCAGGATAAGGAGACTGTCAACGTGTATTCCCACAAACTGTAGGTTATACATTCAGGTAAATGCCAAAATTGTGAATGTTGTGAAAGCAAGAGGGCAATGGATCACATAAGATGAGCTACCTTATGTGCAAAATATCCTCTGTCTAAAAAAGCATCTGCTATTTCCACTGCTAAAGAAAGACTACTGAACTAGATGGACTCACCTGGGCATTTTGGGGGCTTGTTTGAAGGACGGTGAGATGGAGCATAAACTTCATCCCAAACAACAGTTTAATAACATAACAGCAGATTTCTGTGGGTGGGAATTTTGATAGTCGTTCAAGAACAAGCAACTCTCAGAAACTGTGTGTATTCAAAAATAACTAGAATTGCCAAAACCAAAATGCTAATTTTTGTGAAAACTCCAGGATGGATACTTAAGCAAAAGAATAAATATATTACTATAAACAGGCATTTCCAAGTGTGTGATTTTTTTTTTTTTTTTTTGACCTATACACTGAAATTTAGAGTAATATCTATGGTATCCCACATGATAGTGAATGCACTTCTTATTTTTTACTCACAGTTACTACTTGTATTCGTCATCCTTCTATTTTCCTGTCCTTCTTTCCTTGAAATAAATAACATGCTAAAATATCAAAACAAATGGAGAGTTTATAATTACTTTCTCATTCATAGACTGCAGCAATTTCCAAATGAACCTGATACCAAAATTCATATACTTTGCCGCATGACACAGCAGAGCTAGATTTTTTATCTGGCAAAAGTTTATGCATTCCTCATTCTAGAAAATATTTACTTACACTAAATTACCTTGAACTGCTGCGTTCTTTTTTTCATTTTATTAACAAGTTGTGGTTTTCATAAGCAAGTAGCGATTCTTATTAATAAAAACACCAAGCACACAATCCAGCTCTTACTGAGGTCTGGTGATACAAGCCCTATTGATTTCTGTAGGAATTATATTTCTATTACTCCATTAAGAATGAATTAAACAGAGAATCAACACTGTTTTTATTATGGGTGATAGGCTTTTGACAGAGGAAACTGAGGTGCCCAAATTATAGAAAAGGGATTAAGCTATGTAAAAGTTGCTGTCCATTTTTCTGTTAAGCAAAGGATTGATTGTTGTATCAGCCTAATTTTCATCATTCAAGTGACACAAAATGAATGAATTCCAACCACAGAGCATCTCTCTTTCTCTGTGGACTGTGCCAAAAAATGGACTGATTCTGGAGAATCCTGTCTAAAGATTGCGTTAACGAGAACGTTTGTCAGAAAAAGAGACCAGGTATGCTTTAATTTATGGAATGTATGCTTTTACCTATTAGTAGTTTTTGGTATTCTTTTTATGAGCCTCTGTGGCAAATAGCTTTATCACAGGGAAGTGCTTGTTCTTTTATCAGACAAAAGATCTGGTTATGCATAAAATATTTTATTTTGAATTATAACATTTATATTTCATTGTAATTAACCTCATAAATTAAATATCTTTTCAAAAAGATGGCATTTTTACTTTTAAGCCTAATGTATCATTTTTATAAGTCAGAGGCAAATTGCCTGAGCTCATTTACAATAAACAAGAAATGTACTCAGAGTGATCAGAAGAGTGATTAGTGTCTTGCAGTTTTCTGTTCTGTCAAAATTCATTTCTTAGTCCGTTGACCAAATCTGTAAAAAATCCTTTGCACTCGTCATTGGAATTATCTGTCCTTTCTGAAGCTGGATGTTATCATTAAAATTAAATCACTGAATCATTAGATTACCCAGGATTAATTGAAACAACATAGATAAAGAACAAAAGTGTTTTGTTTTGTTTTGTATTTTCACTATTACTAACAGCTATCAAGGTGGCCACAGAGTGCTTTATTTAGATATAGAAAATAAGAACAGTTGTAGAAATAAGAACACTTTTTATTAAATGCAAACAATAATTCTTACTAATTGTGACGTGAGCTGAGTCATATCATTGACCAAAGTGAAAGAAAACAACCATCAAAACACTGCAGGGATGCAGGCAAGATCTCTGCATTACAAAACCTGAATCCTCTGCTGCTGTGCCATAATGCTACTGACTTCAGACTGAGCTTTGTAGTCTAAAAAAAATAATAATATTAATAGTAAAAAAATGGTCTTTTCAAGTCAGTAGGAGCTTTACTATATACTTCAGAAAAAAAAAAAAAAAAAGTATTTTAACCAGTTTATGGCACATAATTAAAATATGTCCTTGATAAAGTGGGATTTCGTGCAATAATCACTTTATTATAACACACAATACATTATAGAATGTCTATAAGCAAATGACAATGGATGTGAATGCACACAATGAAAATACACCTTGCATTGGTGCCAAGGTTCTCTGAAATGTCTGAAATATGCTCAGGTCTCCAGATGCATGGATACCCATGCTTTCCTCTTAAAGTTACAACTCAGTAACAGGTTTCAGAGATATACTACAAGTGCTTATATGCGGACACTCAAAATTTCCTATGTCCTGTCAACTCTACTTCTAGCAAAGTTGTAAGTTATTTGTAATTAAATATTCAGAACAATCTCTTTGTAAGAATATAAGTAGTTTACAAATACAATTACAATGTTACACAGGAGAAAGTCAGATATGACAAGCAGTTAATAGCTGAAAATAGTAATGTTGTGAAAAGCATTAAAACTAAAATAAAGACAAAATTAAGGTGTTATTGACAGAAACAAGTTAGTAATTTACATTTAAGAAATGCTTCAAGACGCAGGTTTCATTTCTTTGTATGGAATGGATGGAAATCCTGAAGAAATTTTCAAAAGGATATGCTGATAATTATTGGTCATAAATGATTGAAAGAAAAAGAAGTGTTGAATTAGGAAATTATAAATGTACATTTCAAGTGCCCTGGTCCTCAAGCCATTGCCTGATTACAAAAGAAATCTGATAACATCAGAAAATATCATTCCCCTAAAACATTCCTAAGTATTTCATAAAATTTCTATGGATCAGCACGGGACAACATGATCTATACTGTAGTGTAGAATAACCAGAATAAAAATCCATGTCACATAAGAAAAAATAAGTTATTTTCTTAACGCTGCTTGAATTGCTTTTGCTATTCTAAACTACTGTGAAAATATGCTGATTGCATCCAATATTTTTGGAATGCTGAACAGGAATTCACCAATTTTTCAGTATAAACCATAGGTTTAATATGCGTAGTCACACAGACAAAGTGAGGTCTGCTATCAGTTTCTGCAATCAGAAGTTACTGTAGGAAAAAAAAAAAAAAAAAAAGCTCTCAGGTATAGGAACTAGATACATGGGAAAGAGTTCAAAAAAAGAACTACAGACACAACTACACATCAGGACATTATCCCTTGAAGTGAAAGACTAAAGAAACGTTTACATTAGGAAAGAGACAATCAAGAACTGTTCACAATTAACCACTTGGAGTAGGCACATCTGAAAATATCTCTCTAAATCTAAAGAAAGATCTACTATGTTCCAAATTTTGATGTGAATACTAGACTAAAATTAAATTAAAAAAAAAAAAACTTTTTTTAAATGAGGGATTTTAAGTTTTTTCTTATCACTGCATTTTAAAATCAGGTTTTTAAATTGAGATGGAAGTATTCTCTTAATTCTCCTAATTTAGAGAAAAATAACCAGATAAAAGGAAAGCAGAATTTGTCTCATTATCTTTGGTAAATGGCAATTTTAATATTAGAAAGGTTTTCTTCCTCAAAATTGGTTTGGTATCAGAATTGACTTTCTTTAACAAAATTGGAAAAAAAAATCTATCCTAGTTATTTAAACTGTGATTTAGAATAACTTTTTAGTGTTTCTTATGATAATTTTGAGACAAATCCCAGTGCAAATCACTCTGTTCCCTCAAAAAAAAAAAATCTCAGTGGGGAAAACTATTTTCTCTAATGGTGATGTGTAGAAACGGGGGGGGGTGTCAGATTTCTTTTTATTTTTTACTTGTAGTGCAATAAATAAATGTAGATTTGTCCCAGAGTATAATTTTTCTCTGTAGGAGTTGACTATTAGTCATGCAACTGGGAAGAAACATGTTTGATGCTTTAAAGACTGTTGGGAGACAGACAGCTAAACCAAAGATTAGTCTCGCTGCCACAGTTCATTGTTCTTACATTGCTCTCATTCGCTAAAACTGAAAACAAAGATTTATTTGTCATGTCAACTTTCAGCATTACTCATGACAGAAAATTGATGTCAAATTGTAGGATTAGTGCCATTTAGAAGTTGCTAATAATAACTAGACAATTTTTAATTTACTGAGGCATTCCAAAGGTGAAAAACATTTCATTTGCTGATGAACTTTTGTGAAAGATGCCCAAAGAAAACATCAAAAAATAATACTATGATGTGAAAATATGAACAATCATAAATAAGAACCGAAAATGAAAAAACACAGTGTAGAAAATGACATTTTTGTTGTTGTTTGATAATAATCTTAACTTTAAATTTAGGATCAGCAATTGTGAATGTCATGAGCTTTCCATCTGTGGTCAATAACAGAGTCCCACTTTTATAATCAGCAGCTTTCACTATTAGTTGGGTTTCCCTATTTTGGTTAAAAACAAAACCATTACATTAAGCACTGCTGAACTATGATGAATTCCCCCAGTGTAAAGCCATGTTTCAGTTATACCTATCTTTAAACTAGTTAAAGCAGCGAGTTGCTTTTCTGCTTTAGAAAGTTATTCTCAGCTTGAAATTTGCAGCACGGATAGCCAGAATCAGGAAAGTACAATTGTCCAAATAGTTATTTTCTCATTCCAGCAAACTTTCAAGGTTTTATATTTTTATCCCAACCAGAACTGGGAGAAAAAAAAGTTTTTTTTTTTTTTTTTTTTTTTTTTTTTTTAAGGGTCATCAATATAGAGGAACACACAACTTTGGTTTGATCTGAGAGATGTATATTTTTTACTACTGCACATTATCTTTTTGCTCTCAATGTGCCTTTTAAACTTTCTGTATGGGCTGATGCCTTCATCAGGTGTTGCTGATGAAGAGTGATATATCAGATACACCTGCACCACTGTCATTGTTTGCAAAGAATATGCATATATGCATTTATCTGTGCAAAAAACTGGCAATAATTCCTTACAATTCACTTTTATAGTTAAAAAAAATGAAAATTAAATTAAAAAAATCAGTGTCCTGATTGTCTCATGACAAATTCATCTGTCTAAAACTGACAATCAAAAACAAAACAACAACAACAACAACAAAAAACTCCTACTTTGTGTGTGTTCTAATTTATGCAATCAGATGATGATAGGATTATCTGAGTTATTTCTGTAGGCCTGTTTTGCTATTATCAGTTTATCTTGCTACATGTTCTCTTGCGTTGAGGACTAAAATTCAGCCTGAATTTAACTTTTTGTCTGAATAATTCACAACACAGCAAGAGCTGTTATGCGCTTAACAGAACTGAGTAGACCTTTTGACTTCTTGCTGTCACTCCATCCATGTGAGAGTTAAAGCATGATTAAGAGGAAGACCCTCCAATACGTAGGTAGACTGTACTGTAGCTTTAGTCAGTGTAAGATACAAAGTTTGGCATTGATCCTGCAAGGCACCCCACTCACCTCTTCCACCTGCCGGCTTCCTTGGTAATTTAGATTTTTAAGAAACTGAGGGCAGGCACTCTACTATACATGCACACATGCGCACAGAAACACCATGGGACTCATTCGCAGCTGCTGTTGGGCCTACTGATCCTTTCCAAATAAGAACAATAAATAGCAATTTATTTCCCTTGAAAAGTCATAACTGCAATACAACAATCAACACAAGAGCCCTGACTGAACCCACTCACTCACTTCAGACTCAGAAATCCTTATCTACATACCATAGCCTTTGTGAGATGGCTTCTTAAAGTTGCAACTATCTTTAGTTTTTTTTTTCATCCTGTAACTTTCAGGTTCAGCCAAGCTGTCTTCTTTATGAAAGCAGAAGAATGGATAATATCACCACAAGGTCTGATCCTTGTTAGTTTAACAAAGGTTGGTAGAGCTGCCTGGAGCAGAGGGAGAAAAGGACTGCAGCAAAACTTCAGGAGGCAATCTCTAAGTTACATCAAGATGCCTACACTCACAGAAAAAAAATAGTCATGGCTCCAGTCACCTGCAATACTTAGTGCAGAGATGTCATCGGACAGAAAGTTGCACATGTATCACCCAAGGCTTTTTCTATATATTTTATAACACCTCAAGCAAAGACAGTATTTCTGGAACTGAGACCACATCTGGAGCTTTGCGTCCAGTTTGGGGCTCCCCAGTGCAATGGAATAATGGAGCACATCAGTCTTGTTGGCATTATTGGGTTAATAAGAAGGTGAGAGGCTGGAGCACTTGTTGAAAGGGCAGGGCTCACTCAGCCTGAGGGAAGGTTGGGTTAAAGTTAGAGGGAATTCTCAGAGCTATCTGAAACAATGTAATGGGAGGGTTGAAAGAAGATGCAGCCACGCTCTTCTCAAATATAGACAGTGGGAGGATGAGAGGCAGCAGACTTAAGTTGGAATATGGGAAAATCTGTTTGAACATATAGAACATAAATTTTTCATTGAGGTGGGGGTCAAAAACTGGGCCTGTATTTCTCCAGAAACGATGACCGTAGCCATCTACATTGAACCAAAGATGAGTACATTTTTCAGAAGTAAAAGTGAAAAATGCATCGAGACTTCAGTCTAAGATCCTCAATTGTAATATTCAACTCCTTCTGAGGTAAATAGAACAAGGGAAAAGGAAAGATGCCAGAATTTGTTGACCTTTCTTATTTAATATTCAGACAAATATCTGTGGGAAGAAAGTGTATGAGAATCTTATTATGTTATCAAATTTAGAGTCATAAAAATATTCATAACAAGTCAGAGGTGAGACAGAACACACCTGTGGGGATTGCTCAGTTTTGTTTTGTTTTCTTTTTGTTTTTGAAAGTTTGAAATTCACTGTAAAGCAAATAAAGAGAAAAATCTGTCAGTCCTCCTCACCCAAACCAAATGTCCTCTGAAACAGTTCATTCACACTAGCATTTTAGTTCAGCTCTAGAGTATATTTCTGAAGCAAGTGTCCTGTTTGTTCTTTCTTAACAAGCGTTTGCTTTAAAGGTGTCCTGAACCTCACTGAAAAAAAAACTCCAGTGGAGAATGTACCACTGTCCTGGTTTCAGTTAGGACAGAGTTAATTTTCCTACTAGTAGCTGGCAGGGTGCTATGTTTTGGATTAGAATGAGAAGAGCGCTGATAACATGCTGATGTTTTAATTGTTGTAGAGCAGTGCTTACACCAAGCCAAGGACTTTTCAGCCTCTCTCTGTCCTGCTAGTGAGCAGGTTAGGGATGCAGCAGGAGCTGGGAGGGGACAGACCCAGGACAGCTGACCCAAACTGGCCAAAGGGGTATTCCATACCATCTGACGTCATGCTGAACAATATATAGGGGTGGCTAGCCGGGGTGGAGGGGGGGGGGCCGGCTGCTCGGAGATAGGCTGGGCATCGGTCAACGGGTGGTGAGCAATTGCATTGTGCATCACTTATTTCGTACACATTATTACTATTAATACTATTATTATTATTATTATTATTATTATTATTATTATTATTGTTATTCTTTTCCCTGTCTTAATAAACTGTCTTTATCTCAACTCACAGGCTTCACTTTCCCGTTTCTCTCCCCCATCCCGGAGAGGGAGGGGGGAGGGTGAGCGAACGGCTGTGTGGTGTTTGACTGCCAGCCGGGCTAAACCACAACAACCACCAAAACTGACTAATTCATGCCACCTATCAAAGGCTCCAGAACACACAGAACCGAGCTAGAGCTATTCTGCAGAATCTAGAGATTTTGAGTCGTCAGCACCAGCTGCTTTGCTCTGGAGATCTCCTCCTACTGTGCTTCTCTATTTTCTAATGTAGGTATGGCCTGAATGGCCAATGCTGTTGTATTGAATTCAAAGAAATTTTTGCTGAGTGTTGATATTTGATAGTATTCCATGTAAAGTCAGAAGGAATTTTTGCTTGATGTTAGGGTTAGGGAGATCAGGCTTTGAGCAATAGTTCTGCACTGTGGTCATAAGTGTAGTATTTTGGGTTTAATTACAGATGAACCTGAAAAAGTCATACATTTAAATCTTGACCCTATTTTAGCTTCAGTAAAAATGATGTAGATTGAACTTAGAAACAATTAAATGTGACTTATATAGGGATATATTGATGTTAAAAATTAATATCTTCCTGAGGCTACTGTACTTATTTAGCTCACTGCAATTCCATTTCATAGGCTTTTCTCAACTCTAGGGGGAAAAAAAAAAAAAAAAAAAACTGTTAAAAGAGTTAATAAAAATTAAGGAAAAAAAAGTAGAAATTTTATTCACTTGCACTTCTTTCCAAAATCACTGAATGCAGTGATGGAAGATCAATACAGGTGGTTTCTTGAGAGATTTTTTTTTTTTTTTTAAGACTTTTCCATAGTTACATTGGAAGGATGCCAATTCGATTATTAATACTCTACATCTGTCTTGAAGTTAACACAATAATCTGAAGTGTTAATGACCGTACAGAGCCTGCCACAGCCCTTTTCTGACCATCATCTATGACTTAAATCTAAGACAATATTTATGAGCTCACTAATTTAAAGACTTTACCATTTGGGTCCCCAGTTCAACAATGTTCTTAAACATAAGCTTCACGTTGGAGTATTTAAAGCTAGGAACATGCTTAAATGTATTGCTTAAATGTATTCAGTCAGAATTAAACAGAACTTTGGTGACACAAAATGCCTTTAAATCATTATACTAAAAAAAATTTAAAAAATTGAAAGATGACAAAGGAAAAAAAACAGATTTTGTGGCATATTTTTTTTAAGACAATGCTTGATTTTAGAACATTTTAATATCACAAGATTTTTTGCCTCAAAACAAGACTTTTGACAAAGTAAGCCAGCAAACCTGAAATATCACCATTTACAGAATTCTATTAATGAGGTTCATTTTCCCATGCCATCTGGTGGATTCTCATTAAAAAAAAAAAAAGTCCATTTTGCTGGGTAGAAATTCATGCTATTCCAAATTAGGGGCAGTTTGGGCTGTCTGTGCAGTTTTAATCTTACTGTTTAAGAATAGAAGCCATTCATCTCCAGAAGTGTGACATTGATGTAATATTCTTAAGTATATTTTAAATGTAATGAATAAGTTGAAATTGCTGTTACACCACGTGTTTTTATTTCATGCTTTTTTTTTTTTTAGAAATAAACTATGAAATCATATTTCTTACATTGTCCAGTCTTATTCTTCATTGCAAGAACTATTTTAAGGGTGAATAAGATAATGATTCAAAATTCATAAAAAAATAAAAATAAAATTAGAATGATGTCTATCACTCAGCTAGTTACAGACTCATATGATTCCTAGCTTTACTATATACAGTGCATTTAAAAGAAGAAAGCGTTATACATATTTCTTGGAAAAATACAATATCAGGGGCTTGAAAGCTATAATTTAAATAAAATGTTCTGATGGTACAAAGTGGAAATAGGAATTTTTTTTTTTTCGGTGTAAGATTATATTTTCTTTGTATTCCATTAAGAATGCAAAAGTGGTTTCTTTTTTGTTTTGTTTTGTTTTGTTTTGTTTTGTTTGTTTGTTTGTTTGTTTTTCCTATATCTACCTAAGTTTTATAGCTCCTTGAAATATTTTCTGTGCTGTCCTGGAATTAAAATGCACTTGATATTGTAAAAACAAAAAGGGTTTGCCTCTTTCCAGGACTGATCCCTATCTTTTATACCTCGGGGAAAACAAACAGTACAAACTCTAAATGGCTGGTCTTAAACCTTGTCCCTGGGATTAATTCTGCTGGCTACGTTGGAAAATGAAGAAGGACAATACTATTGTTCTCAATGGCCAAGACTGAAGTCTTTCAAAACTAGTCATGCCTATGATATTTAAAAACAAAGAAACAAACTTTTATGTTATGTGAGGTTGTTCTATAATATATTCAGTATGTGAAAGGGGTAAAGGAGACAATTCTGTAGACAGAAGACGGTTCTGAAAACAGTGCTGTCCTGGTTTCAGTTAGGACAGAGTTAATTTTCCTCCTAGTAGCTGGCAGGGTGCTATGTTTTGGATTAGGATGAGAAGAGCGCTGATAACATGCTGATGTTTTAATTGTTGTAGAGTAGTGCTTACACCAAGCCAAGGACTTTTCAGCTTCTCGCTCTGTCCTGCTAGCGAGCAGGCTAGGGATGCAGCAGGAGCTGGGAGGGGACAGACCCAGGACAGCTGACCCAAACTGGCCAAAGGGGTATTCCATACCATCTGACGTCATGCTGAACAATATATAGGGGTGGCTAGCCGGGGTGGAGGGGGGGGGTGCGGCTGCTCGGGGATAGGCTGGGCATCGGTCAACAGGTGGTGAGCAATTGCATTGTGCATCACTTATTTCGTACACATTATTATTATTAATACTATTATTATTATTATTGTTATTGTTATTATTTTTCCTGTCTTAATAAACTGTCTTTATCTCAACTCACAGGCTTCACTTTCCCATTTCTCTCCCCCATCCCAGAGAGGGAGGGGGGAGGGTGAGCGAACGGCTGTGTGGTGTTTAGCTGCCAGCCGGGCTAAACCACAACAGTCCATTTGGCGCCCAACGTGGGGCTCGAAGGGTTGAGATAATGACAGATTTGACCAGAGTGTGTTAAACTAAAATTGGTATAAGTATTCGACCTGCTTAATAGTTGCTAGTCACAATGTTGATTGCCTTAATCTCAAGTCTGCTGTGCCTGTTTCCCAAATTGAGTTTTATAGCACGTTACTTTCTGTATGTGCTCCCTGTCGCGCTGTTTATCCTTTCCGGGCCCTGGTTTAAGATTGTTATGGTACTGTGTGGTGTAACGATGGCTTATGAAATGATGAGATTTCTGGTCATGACTCTAACCTGGTATTTGTACTCAGCACTGTCGTCGACTCTATACTTCGGAAACCATATCTCAGAAACTATTAGCAATTACACCTATTGCCTTTTTTCATCAGGGAGTCAATCTGTGGAGGGGACGGGGAAGATATTTTTTTCCTACCTGTTCACTCTCCCTTCCTCCTTCACCACCCTCTTATCCCCCGAGCTAGTTACGGTAGCTCTCCAAGATGTTGAATATCCTTGGGATACTCAGACCAGCATGTTCCTGTTGTTATGTCTCCTGAACGCGCTTCAGGTTTTGTTTAAGGTTAAACAACTACTTAGGAATCTCATCTGGAGATCTGTCTTGAGGCAGGATAGTTGCGAGTGGCAGGGAGTGTGGAAGGATATGGGCAGGTTTCTAGAGCAGTGGGCACCTCCAGTGTTTTGGACATTCACCCCTGAACAACTGCAAAATCCTAAAAAACTGGTAGAATGCTTGAAAAAAAGGTGTCATGACTCTGGCAGTTCCAAAGTGACACAAATCACTGTGGCATGCTGGGGTCTGGCTTGTGCCTATTGAGCTGCAATTGATGCTACTATCAACCTAGTGACAGACCCTGCGGCCATTCCAGTCTCGGCTCCAGCTCCCGTTCCAGCTCCAGCTCCCGTAGCCGTTCCAGCCCCTGCAGCTGCTCCAGCTCCTGCAGCCGCTCCCACTCCTGTGGCTGGGTCAGAGAAACGAACTGTAGCAGTGCAAGTTGTCCCTGCAGAGGGTATTCCAACCCCTGTGGCAGACCCTGTAGCTGGGTCAGAGAAGCGAGCTGTAGCAGTGCAAGTTGCCCCTGTAGACAAGGTGAAAAAATGGTATAGAGACTCAGGTCGTTTAGAACGCAGACAGTCTTCTGCTAAGTCTGGGTCTGGAGAAGACGGGGCTGGGCCATCAAATGTGCAGGAGGATGAAGATGAGGATGAGGATGTCGAAAAATCAACAGTAACTACCCGAACCCTATACCAGTGTGAGCTACGAGATGTGCGAAAAGATTTGGTCGCTGTACAGGTGAGCAGCTTGTCACCTGGCTGCTCCGGTGCTGGGACACTGGAGCCAATGGTGTGGAATTAGAGGGCAGGGAAGCCAGGCGGCTGGGATCCCTTCCTAGAGACGCAGGCATTGACAAAGCAATTGGAGATGGAGCACAATCTCACAGCCTCTGGAGGCGTCTCCTGTTAGCTGTGAGGGAAAGGTATCCCTACAAGGAAGAACTTGTATGTCTACCAGTCAAGTGGACCACCATGGAGAAGGGAATTCAGTACCTGAGGGAATTAGCCGTACGGGAAGTAATTTATAAGGACCTAGACGACGCACAAATATCCACAGATCCAGATGAAGTCCAGTGTACTCAACCCCTGTGGCGGAAGTTTATACGGACTGCACCATCATCATGGGCCAGCTCATTGGCAATAATAACCTGGAAAGATGGTGAAGACCCCACAGTGGGTGAAATGGCTAAACAACTCCGGCAGTATGAAGAAAATCTCTCCTCTTCCCTACAGGCCCTGCGTCTTGGGTGTGGAGAAACTCTCTGAAGAGTTCCACCAACTTAAAGAGAATTTATCTTCCCCCCCACCTGAACGAACCAGTGGCCATCAACTAAAAGAGAATACTTTGGAGAAACTTTTTGAAGAGGTCCACCAACTTAAAGAGAATTTATCTTCCTCCCCACCTGAATGAACCAGTGGCCATCAACTAAAAGAGAATACTTTGGAGAAACTTTATGAAGAGGTCCACCAACTTAAAGAGAGTTTATTTTCTTCCCCACCTGTACAAACCAGTGTCTCGGCTATTAGGGGTAAACGTTCATCCGTGCAAGGAAGACAATACGGTTGTCCCGTGCCACCCTGTGGTTTTACCTATGTGACCATGGAGAGGACATGAGAAAATGGGATGGAAAATCTACTGAGACCCTAGAGGCACGGGTACGTGAGTTGCAAAAGGAAACAATTGGGAGAAAGGGGTTCTCTGAAAAGTTTGCTGCTCCAACTTCTAGCAGGCAGTCCTTTAAACACAGAAATGAAGATTCTGACCAGGACTAGAGGGGCCCTGCCTCCAGCCAGGGGGAGGAAAGGGACAATCGAGTTTATTGGACTGTGTGGATTCGATGGCCTGGCACATCTGATGCACAGAAGTATAAGGCTTTAGTAGACACCGGTGCACAATGTACTCTAATGCCATCAAGCTGTAAAGGGCCAGAGCCCATCTGTATTTATGGCGTGACAGGGGGATCCCAGCAGTTAACTGTATTGGAGGCTGAAGTGAGTCTAACCGGAAATGAGTGGCAAAAGCACCGTATTGTGACTGGCCCGGATGCTCCGTGCATCCTTGGCATAGACTATCTTAGAAGAGGATATTTCAAGGACCCAAAAGGGTTCCGCTGGGCTTTTGGCATAGCTGCCTTAGAGACAGAGGACATTAAACAGTTGTCTACCTTGCCCGGTCTCTCAGAGGACCCTTCTGTTGTGGGGTTGCTGAGGGTTGAATTTCTCTCCCCCATCCCAGAGAGGGAGGGGGGAGGGTGAGCGAACGGCTCTGTGGTGTTTAGCTGCCAGCCGGGCTAAACCACAACAAGTGCCCATACAGCTTCTCCTTCTCAGGTGAGGGAGCAAACATAGCTACTTCTAGATGTTTTGTCATGCCATCAGTCCTACCTCATCTGTGACATTATCTGTGGAAAGCTAACGTGAACATGCAGCTAAGTTCTTACTATGTACAACAGGGTTTGTTGAGAACCTGCAGAAATAAAATTGCAATAGCACTACCTATCTACTTCATACTTCAGACAGAACTTTATTACAGAAACAATAATAGTGTCAACATAGACAGAAAGTTCTTGCCCCTCTAAATGTCTTTGTATGATATTTGATCTTTAGCAGCACAGCACACAGTTACACACATGATCACAGTGACTAAACAATTTGTAAATTTATTATGTGAAGAGAAAAAACAGAAATAAAAGAGAAAAAAAGAAGAGGGAAGGGAGGGGAAGGGAGGGGAAGGGAGGGGAAGGGAGGGGAAGGGAGGGGAAGGGAGGGGAAGGGAGGGGAAGGGAGGGGAAGGGAGGGGAAGGGAGGGGAAGGGAGGGGGGAGAGAAAAAAAAAAGAGAGCTTTACTTGTTACACCAGGAAGAAAAAACAAAACAAAACAAAACAAAAAACACATTTGTCTTCAAATAAAATTTAAAGCCTCATCATGACACACTGGAAAACAAAACAAGCATATGAATGACCAAGTTCCCAGTCTCCTAATATATTCTTAATGTTATAATCAATGGCATTTTTATTGCAGGAAATTACGGCAGCAAGTCACAGTACCATTGATTCCATGGGGCTATGATCCTATTGAAATTGCCCTTCTGCAAGTGCTCATTACTGTCAACAATGACCAAAAATAAAAGGCACAGGTACTCACTCTACTGTTATAAATGGAATAGTTTGCTAATGGAAATATCAGATATCTAGGCTGGATGTTGTGACCACCCACCTATACCAGTAAGTATTACATATGAAGATATTTCTCCTCCTAGAAATGTAAAATTTTGTGCATCTCAGCATTAATAAGTTGAAAAGTTGTTTCTTGCTTTTTACATACAAAGACAGAATTCACATGTAAATGAAAAAAGCGTTCATTCGTCTTTGAAAGTAGATTTCCAGTCTGGGGTGCACAGCAGCGTAGGTGGGCTGCTAGGGCTAATTAGCTGTCACCTAAGGAACTTTTGAGATCCATGATACCTAACAAATCTTGTTACCATTCTTTATAAAACAGAATATGATAAACCTGGTTTGAATTATTTTAGATTTTATAAATAAGATAACATGCCATGGAAACACAAGTTTGTCTCAATCAACTCTGAAGGAAATATAGGCAAATAACTCAGAAATAGCAACACTGTATATATCTACCCCTGACTAGATGAATCCCATTACAATAGGAAGAGTGGAATAAAAACGGAATAAATTCCTCAGAGGAACTGGAGAGAAGTGCCATAATATTCCCTTTGCTTTCATATTACTTTTGAATGGAAAAAAGAATCCACATCACTTTTTATTGAAAATTAGTTAGTATATGAAATAAAAATGTTTGCATGTCACTCCTGCTCAAAATAAATGATTATAGGAATGAATCTTTTTGATATAGAGCAGGAATAGATAAACTCTTATAAAATGTATGATTTTTTCCCTCAAAATATTTCATAACAGAATGAACTAGAACATCCTTTAGAAATTAAAATAAATAAATTGAATCATTTGTAAATATCCCTTTCATCAATTCTAAGGACAAAAAAAAAATCATCAATAAATAATATCATTTGAGGTTGTAGCAATATTTGCAAATCTGATAGTTGGAATGAATAAAGCCAATATTCCTTTCTGCTTGACAAGAAGAAAGCAATACTGGAAAGTTATCAGACAAGGCAACTGACCTTTTACAATATCCAGACTGGCAAACTGAGAGAGCTAATAATGTAAAAAAGGACAGAGTATATTTCTGAGATTTTGGTTCAGTTTCACCTTTGTTTTAAATGCTTTAGAGTAGAATTCCCACTGGGATAATCTATGTGACACAGAGGCTGTCCCTATATTCTTTCCAAAATGTCCCTCAGGGAGAGGCTTTCAACCTCTAAGAACCCTGCCCTATATTCTATTCCTGGAAACCTTATTTCTTGGGGTCCACACTGGAGACAGGCATCTCCCGTTCACTTTCATGTTTCTTCGCACGTGCCCAGATGCAGAACAAGAATATGTCCCCAAACCTCCAGGAATGATGACAGCTGAAGAAGCAGCTGCTGCCAGAAAAAGCAGTCATATCTAGAAGTCATTCTGCAACTACTGTGCAATTGCTAAGCACAAGCCACAGTAACTTCTTCTGACAAAAACACCTGACATGGTAATTGCAGCACATCTTTGGGTTATTTTCTTTCCCTAGAAAAGGAAAATATGGGAGATGACAGTTACATCCTTTCTGCAAATGGAATGTTGTGCAAGAGCATCACTGCCTGCACTTGTCACTTCTAGAAAGCACTGGGCACCTGAAGACAGCTGCACTGAGGGTGTGCATTAACTCCAGTCACATCACAGGAGAGACTGGGCAGATAAACCTCTTCTGCTGTTCAAATCATCTCTGGATCTGGCCAAACTGCATCATTCACTTAGAATAAGTGAAATTATTGGGAAAAAAATAAATAAAAAATTAGATGACAACTCTTTGGCTATGGCATTTAGCTCTTTATGAGCTGCTAATACTTATCGTGATGTAGAAAACATTGCTATTACTGGCACACCTGTTCTCAGTCAGGAGCTAATACTAAATGAGTGTGGAAACTGGGATGTGTGCTCTTCCGTTAATATTGCTTTATTATAATTTTAACTTCTGAATGCTGAACCACTGCAAAATACTGACAAGGAAGATTGTATTCCTGTTACTACAGTCATACCTATTTTTAGAGAGACAGCAAATTTCTCATTTAAACTGGAAAGTTTTTCAAGTGCCAACTTTTACTGAAGCTGTATTACAAAACCCTGGAGTCAATAACTCTCTAAATTAGAAGTGAAATGAAGGTATTGTGCAGTGTTGAAAGCTGCAGGATTTGCAGACATAGCGGGGTAAGGTTTGCGACAGGACTATATCCGAATTTCTCTGTTTTGCATTAGTTAATTTACTCCATCAATCATTACATTCCAATTGCTTCTTAGTAACTTATATCTACTATCCGTGCATCTCTCAGTAATACTTTAAAAGACTTTTTTTTTCTTCCCTAATCTATATGAAAAACTAATAGGATGCTGTGCATCGCATACTTAGACTTCGAGGGGTTGCTTACAATCAGAAATAAATCTAAATGAAAATTTTAAAGAAACAAGAACGTCATGCTTTCCAGTGCGTAATTCAAATGAATCCAGACTCAACACATGTAACTATTTATAAGTAAGATTATAAGAATATAGAAAACCTAACGGGGGAAAAAAAAGTGTTTACAAAATACCTCTTAAAATGCTTTAAACAGAGTTAGGCCATAGGCACTTAAATGAATAGGTATGCTTAGAAATTTTTTAAATATAGTATGAAAATAGGAAGTTGAAAAAGTACAATTATACATGAGACGGTTACAAATACTGATGGACTCCCCTCCAAAGCAGAGAAAATCTTCAAAGGAGGGTTATGCAATGTAAATGCATAAACCTTGTTAGCTACAATAAAATAATTATAAAAGACAACCATTGCCATACGTACCAGGTCAGATGAGTCTCCTCTTGGGTTTCCTCAGTCAGATGTGTCAGGTGAATGTGCCAAAGTACTGAGCAATTCTAAACACTGGAAAAATTTCCCACTAGGATAAGCTGACTCCCATCATTTAGCACGTGATTTATATTCCTTAGGAAAATATATGTATTTCTTGAAGTTAGTGGAAGTATAGATGCACAGATACATTTTTACTGTCATTTTCTAAATGTAGTAATTTAATGATACAAATTATTAAAAAGGTCTGTAATTTTCGCCACCATCCAGGGAGAATGAATGTTGAAAGCCTTTGCAAATCTACATGATTCAGAGCCTTTAGTTTCCCATAGAATCCAAGCCACAGAGAGTGCAGTGTTGGACTGATATAGGAAGCATTATTATACAGCTACTATAAAACATGACAGAAATAATAACCCTATTATAAAGGATTCTCCCTTATGACCAGAAAGATAAAGAGATCTTGGGGTGAAAGGGGCTTATAACAATTGAGATAAAAAGGCCCCCCTATGTCTCTGTCTAATCTTTACACAAGAACCCCCAAACTAGATTAGACTAGTTTTTTGTTTTTTTTTTTGTTTTTTCTTCCTGTCATTAAAGCTAGGCAAGATGAAAGCTGTGCTTCACTTTCAAAAGTGACTTAAGCAAAAACCTAAGTAAAAATGAATCTTAGGCTTCAAAGCACCGAAGTTATTTCTAGAAATGAGAAGGAAGCTCTTAAATAGCTTAGCTATTGTGACATAGCACAAAGCAATACTCAAGAACAATTGTACCCCTCCTCCCACCCCTCCTCACCCCCCCCCCCCAAAAAAAAAAAAAAAAAAAAAAACCTGCAAACTAAAATATTGGTAATGCTGTGTTTCAAATAACCAGTATGGAAACTATTTTATGAAATTAATAAGTAGTTTTCTTTTCTGGAAAATGTTCTTACAAAGTCTTATAATGTATTCATTTATAATAATTATAGTACCAACAGCACACAAAGGTTAGCAGCCTTTATTGTTTCTCTCTATGACACTTTATTTGAATAGACTGAAAATTGTTCCTTCCCAGAACTGTACTTACGCTTCCTACCATCATCTTTCCCATCACATTGCAGTGGAACAGGTTAAGTTTATCTCAGAGTTTCAGGAAAAAAAAAATACATGGCTCTCTGTCATTCTCTCTTCCTCTAACAACTTCTCCACCAACCAATCTGAGTGAAAACGTTCCTACAACTTTTTCAAACCATTGGGCATGTCATGGCTTTACTTGCTGACTTCTTATCAATCTTGACTGCTTACTATGATTCTTTGCATTTCCTTTATTTTTTTAAGCCTTCCATATCTATCTTCATAGCTGGGAGGGGATACAATTAAACCTGAGCTGCTTTTTCAGTGTCTTTCCTGTGAAATCTGTCAATTTAAATAACAGCTTTAAACCTTTATATTTAATGTCATGTTTAATTGACTCCATTTATATACAGATCATTATGAAAGGCCCTATATGAAAATCAATAGTGTTCATTTATCATACAAAATGTAGTTGTTATGCTCTTTTTGCTGCACTTTCTCTTTGGTAGTTCTCTAAACAGAACCTCCACAAGAAGAAAAAAAAAAAAAAAGTGGAATTCTTTTACTCCTTGATAAGAAAATGTGGAAAAAGTGTTCTTTGGTCTCTAGCTGAACAAAATGTACAGTACACAAAAGAGGAATCTCACCATCCAATAGTGCTGCACAGACCTCTTGAGAGGTAGTAATTGTTAGCTTTTCAAGAGAATAGGAAGCTTTTTGATGCCTACTTGGATGTGAATATTTTATTCATTTTTGGAAGGAATGATTTGATGAATTATATATATCTTCTATCTTCTTAGATACTACATGGTAGAAATCATTTAGTGACATCTAACAGAATACAGAAGCAGGAAAAAAACAGTGGGGAACCCCCTGCACTACAGGAAATGGAAGAGGAGACCAAAGTCTGACTTGTGCTCCTTGGCTATAGGGAGTCAGTCATGATCTGTAAGTAACTCCCATGACATTTTGGTTTTTTGTTACTTTAAGTCCCCAGTATGTCAATACTGAAAATCAGATTTCTGTCTGTGCCTTGCAAAGCTGAAAACACAGAAGAGAAACACAACTTGCTCTCCAGTTCTTCAGAGAAAGACTTGGCGTAGCCTCAACTTACTGTTATTTATAGTAGAATAATCATCTGATTTGAGATTTCAGCATTACATTTTATAACCAATAGCATACTCATCTTTATGTAGAAAATGTAATGTGTACCTCATATATATGTGGTTTCAGCATATGTCACAGAGAGCAGAAAAGCCTCATGCTTTCATGGTTATTAACAAAACAGAACATCTTGATAACATCATTTCAACAAATGAGGACAGCAAAAAGGTATTAGTCCTTAATTCAGCGTAACTGATCTATTACTTTACACCATGATTATATCAATGAATAAAAACATCCTTCTCAAGCAAAGTAGAAATCATTATATGACAGATTTTGACATGAAATATTTCCAAAAATTAAAACAATACAAAAACTTGTAAATCCAACAGTCGATGGTTCAACATGCAAGATCAGAGCATGATCAAAACTGCAGTATAAAACAAACAGACCTCCTGCAGGCTTCATTCTACACTTAGGACAAAGCATTACAGATAAAATGGGATTATCATGTATTTGTGTTTCATGAGCATTTTGTGTGTGTGTGATAATTAACCCACTGGCTAAATTCTGATTTAGCAGAATTTTCAAAAAATGGTATAGCTTTGCAAGCGGTCAGAATTCTTTTTGAAAACAAACAAAAAGAACCAGAAAGTCCCCCCCCCCCCCCCCCCCCAAAAAAAAAAAAAAAAAATAAAATCCTGGACTGTCTAATACAATTTATGCAGAAAAATAAAATCTCTTTCCAACATTAGATTAAGGGAGCAGCTCAAAATCTCTTAAGGATGATGAAAAGAGTCCGAAATTAGTTGTTACATAAATCTCATGATGTTTGTGTATAGATATATACACATACGTATACACACCTATTTCCTATACACTGGAAAAGAAAAAAGTGGCATCTGATAGGAGGCTTTGTGGTCTGTCATGCCCTTTTCGCTCGGTATAACCGCAGAAAAATCTTCCCTGCCAACTCAGTAATGGTATTAAGCTAACGATTGGCTCATCACTGCCCATCACTCCTTCCTGGAAATGTAAATGAGGAAAAAAGAGAGAGGGCGGATTTCCTGGAGTCTAAAATGTTCAGTTTGTAAAAAGACAGAGGTGGTCTTTGTGAGATCCTTTTATCACCTACAATTGAATGCTAAAAAGGTGTTTCAGGATGAATCAACAACATCGAAAAGAGAATTTCACAGTTTTGAGGTATGCTCCCATCATTAACACAATCTAATCCAGACCAAAAATCGATGTGGAAAACAGTCCAGTCTGGTGATCAGAAACCAAGTTACCCAATTCTAAATATTCTTAAAGATTTTTATTACATACCTAAATTATGAAGAAGCATCTATTTTAACACCAGGTTAAACTGAAATTCCCAAGTCCAACAACGTTTGAAATTTCACTGTGAATAAGAACATAATCTGAAGATCTAGGTGAGATAAATTCTAAAATCACAGCTCAAAAGAACCAGTTGCATCACCGAGAAGGAATAGATTGGGTCTAAGGAGACACTGATTGCATCCCTGGAGGAATAAAAGACTGCAAATAGGAGAAGCTGTGCAGCAAAAGCTGTAAAATGAATCAAAACTGTTAATCTATTATTGTGGGGGAAGTAACCACACCAGTCCATGAAAGAAATTTCCAGTAACATAAAATTAAGTTAAATTCCATGCAAAGTAGAAACAGGCCTGGAGGGAAATTAAGAAGTTATTTTACACATCATCTGTTTTTATACCGGTAGTTTGACATGATTAATTATTGCTTATGAAAGCAAGAATTTAAGAATGGAAATTGATTTCCTTCGTGCACTACTCAATAGGAAGGAGCTCTTACAGAAGTACCCAGTCTCAAAGGCCCCGAAATAAGGAATTAGCAATGAATCAGACAAATGACCCAAAATAACTTCATACTTGTACTTAACATATGTAACATGTGCCTGAGTGCACATGTCCAAAATGATGGAGTTACACTTACTGTAGATTGCATAAAGCAGTAGCTGTGAAACAGTTCAATTCTTTCATGAGATCTTGGGGCCATTGCCATTAATTTTTATGCAGAACTCTTCTCACTAGATAAAGGACTAGTCATTTCCAGTGAGAAATTTCACAGCTTCAAATGACAGCTGTGAAAGTAACCCACATTATCACATATGTTAATTATAGAAAGAATGATACAGAGCTACATCTTTTCCCTCGCAATCTCATTCCCCTGGGGGGAAGGTGGAGGGGTCAGCTAGCATATCAGCTTGTTTTGTAAGCTGTAGGAACAGGTCATCTGGCAATAACTTCAGATGAGGAAAAGCAACACCAATTTTTTGACAGTAAGAAGTTCGTACAACTCTTTAACTGTATTATACATTCCATCAGTTCCTGTAACAAAGTTTCTTCTAGGTCTCTCACAGCAAGTGTAAACTGCCCTGTCTTCAAGAGGCAACATTTCTGATCTTAACCAGAGAGGGAGCCACATCCACATGTGAAGGGTGGAAAAGAAGAGGAAATGCACGAAGTATACATATTAATTCAGATGTGTAAATAAGAATAAGAATATATGTATATACAAACAAACAAACAAAAAGTAAGAGTGTTTCAATTAGATCATCCCTTCTCCAGCAAAACATTTGTCCTCTGACAATACCTCATGTGCAAGAAGAATGGGGTTTCAGAGCTCTCTGTCTCTCTCAGTTCAGTTCATTCCACTTGTACAGAGCTGATGCCACTAAATCCATGTTTTTGACGTGCTTCATTTTACAGTTGGGAGTTACCACATGCATGGAAATGTCCATTTCCAAATGCAATGCTCATCAACAATTAGCAAAACTGCTTCATCATTAATCATGCCAGTTTTAAAACACAAACTGTTGCTCAGTACCTTACAGTATAGGTTTGTTGCATGGTTATGAGTAGCCCACACAATGGCAGGCAGCAGAACAGTGTGACCAGTGCCTGCTGAGAACAGAGCCCTTGACAAGGATGATGTTGGAACTGAATTCTTGTTGCATCTATTGCTCTGAATTTCACAATATAATACATTTTAAAAATAATCACAAATGTCAAGTGATATTAGCAGAAATGGCAATTAAAACCTACTCAGATTGAATTCTCACATTTACTTTTACTTCTTTGACCTTTTGACAGCTTATTTTGTATTGGCTGCTACACAGGATGGTGAAAGAAAGGTTAAGTGTGCAGCATATTACCTAGATGTCAGTTATAATATCATGAGTGTTTTCAAGCATCTTCAGTTTTGCCCTTGAGAAGGCCCAGCTACCTTTCAAATCAAAATCAGGTAATCTACACAGGTGGCATGGATGTGCTCTTGGTTTCACATAGTGTTCTTAGGAAATCCTTCCCCTTTTCAGTATATGTATTTTGCATTCTGTCTGAGAAGTATCAGCATGTCATCAGTTCACCTGAAAATGTTCAGCAATGCCACTTGAAAATTTTTAGGTTTGTTTTTTGGTTGGTTGGATGGTTTTTTGGTCATATTATATTTTCAATTTAAAAAATAAAAAATTAAAAAAAAATGAGGTAGAACTGAAGTGTTTGGGCAAAACATTTTATGATCATTAAAATAAATAAATAAAAGTTTATGTTCTTCCTTATATCCAGAAGGACAAGACTTGAAAAGCAACATTTCAAAGCAGGGCACAATTCCAAGAAACTTGCTCCACATTTATAAATGTCAAAAATAGTATGTAAAGTGATAATACTAATGGTTTGCTCTATACAGGAACAGCAATAAATGTAGCAAAGAGCTGATGACCACTTCCCCACTGCCAGCATACACAGCTTTGAATTAAGTAATTCATAGATCTGCTTTTGTGTAAGAAGCCAAATATTTGTAATTTAATACCTCAAAGGAGAAAAGACTTTCCTCCTTATTTATGTTCCTGGATTAGTGCGGCTGGTTTGATTTACTAAACATACTGATTATTATAATCATATCCGACTTGATTTATTGTTTATTTCTTCCATGATGGGATTAACTCACAGAAGATATAACTGGAACTGGGTCCAATTTAGTCTCTGTTCAAGGAGGTTACGCTCCAGTTCCGCTAGTTTTTGCTAATGAACAAGGATTACAACTGCAAAAATTTGGGAAATTTTACACCAATTATGACAATTTTCTGAGAAAGTTCCTTAGGCAAAAGCAAGGTTAATACAGTGGGCAGTACCTTTGAAAAACCTACCAGTATGAACTACAGGATATTTTCTTCAATCAGTACACACCATTCTTGTAGAGAATAAATACCATGAAGATACTTTATACCTCAATATAAATATTTTGATCAAGTTTCCATGTGGCTGTCTTTGTCTCTGAGCTCTGTACCCTTTTGACCACAGAGGGAGTCTCCGCTTGCAATAGGTACATTTCGCTGCTTGCCAGGCAGAATTCAAGCTGTCCTCCCTCTTCCCTGTCACCTTTGCATATGCTCAGCTCTGATCTTCCTCTAAGATATTCCTGTATACAAATTCAAGTTTGTAAATTAGCATTTGGCAAAGATAAGAGTTGTCTAAGCATGATGCACAGAGCCTGTGCTGCAGCACACAGATCAAAGGAAAACTACTCTCAGAATGGCTGTAAGCAACGCATCCAGCAAAAAAGAAGAGATCAAACTAAAACCACACAAATACTTGTGAAGGATTTCTGGTCAAACCTAATGAAAATGATAGAAAATGAACATAATACACTTCCTTGACATCACCAATGCTAAAGCTGCCTGAAAATCTGTGTTCAAAAATACCATGGGATTGAAGTATATGCTTAGAGCTATGAATTTTCTCAAATGTTTTCCAGAATCAGGCTTGTCCTGTTGAAATCAGCGTGTTTTTATATATATATATATATATATATATATATATATATATATAATATTTTTAGACCAATTCATATCAAAAACTTTCTTGAAATTTCCTCTCACTTTTCTCAGGACAAAAAAAAAAAAAAGTTTAGAAATATGGAATCTCCTCTCCCCTACAGTTGTGTTTTCCTCTGCTGTGTGACAAGTACATTCAAGGAAAGTAACTGTCAATAATACACCATCAAATAAGCAAATACAGCTCTGGTATAAGTAGAAGTAACTCACTGAAATCAGTGAGAGTTGTCATTGTTTAGAATCGAATTGCATTACAGTCTTTATTTCTGTGCCTAGTGCTCTCTGGGGATAATATAACAACAAGCTGTGTTTGATGCCACAATCTTAGACTGCTTTCAGTTACCAAATCTCTGGTAACTCTCTTCTTGCCTCCTCAGCAAGTTCTTTATAAAGTAGAGAATATTGTGTAGAGCCAATCTCCACAGGTCTCTGTAAAACAGTCTCCTAGACAAAATCATTTCATGAACTACATGCTAAAACATGAAATCAAGCTACACCATTTTAAATAGTATGTAAGCCTTCCTTTCAGAAAAATAGCTTCATAGTTTTTCTACAGTCAAATAGAAAATACATATCGGAGACTGTGTAAATATTTATTTTTCTATTTTTCATTTATTTTATCTGTATTTTAGAAAAATATGAGATTCTGCTATATTGAAGCAACCTCTGACAACAGAACAGAATAGGCCAGAACTCAAAATCCAGTAGCTCCAGACCTACATTCCTTTTTTTTTAAGCTAGACGATAAAATTGCCTTTTGGAGTTCTTCATTCTCATTGCTTAGTTCACATGTTTTTATTAAAAGTAGTTGGAAGTTTAAGATAATTTTGCTCACAAATGCATAGTTAGCATAAATTCTGCCAGTGTTTTTTTTTGTAATATATACATAATTTCTATAGCTAGACATTTCACAAATTCCTCACAATCTATTTACTGAAGATTTTCATTCGTCTGAATAAAACTCTTCCTGATTTGTTTTTATTCAGCCAGACCCACAGCTGGGCCACTGCTCTGGGTAACTTCCACTGATTTGTTGTGACAGTGGCCATGGCTCGTGTTTTATGTGCAGAGACAACTGAAACTGAAAAGGAATATAGAACAGCATTTTCAAAATTACTCATCAAACTGAATTTGTCAAGGAATACATGAAAAAAGCAAACATTCCAAAGGACGTATAAATACTGGTCATTCCTGAAAATGTTGGCCTTGATATTATTTGTGCATTTGTGACTTGTTTTCTTCTTAGATGATGCCTCTGCATGACAGGCTTTCAAGAGAGAGCAATCTGTCTACTTGTTTCTGGCTAACACATTTATTTGGCCAGAAAACAGCATGTGTGTTGCCCCCCCAGTCAGTGGCACAAGCCTACTTCAGCTAGGCCACATCTCCCTAGCACTGATGCCTAAAGCTCCTAACTGACACCACTAATGTGAGAAAGCTTTGAGGGATGTGAGTGGGGAAGGATGGGTAACAGTTTCGTGGTGTCATAGCACATATTCATCATACTTGTTACATTTACTTACCCACAAGTTCCATAATGCAACATGTGGAAAATATACTCTACAGGACTAGAAACCAAAGTCACAGTTTACAGCAAGTTCCAGCTGGACATTGGGAAAACACTTAATAATGAGGATAATTAAACATTGAGTCAGGTTGCACAGGTGTTTCTCTTATCTAAACATATGGTGAAATTAAAAAATACACAATACATTTATTGGGAATAAATCCAAAAGCCTTGGAAATGAGTTATAAGAAACATCTCACAAGGCAAGATGTGAATGCAATACACAACTCTAAGCAGGTAAGGAAAAGACAAAAAGATTAATTTGCAGTATACAAAAGATGTAGAACAGGGGTCACTATTTTGTTTAGTGATCTGACTTGGTAGGTCAGGTTGATGGTTGGACTTGGTGATCTTGAAGATCTTTTCCAACCTAGATGATTCATAATTTTGATGAATAAACACTGTCAGGATACAGGCAATTCAGAAACATATATGAATGAAACTGGAGTTACCTTAAATAAGCAAGTAAAGTGGTGCAAATATATTTCCTGACAAAAGGAAGGGGGAGAGTCAACGATTTTATCTTTTTTTTTTTTTTTAATTATAATAATTTCATACTTTCTTACAAGAAGAAGGCTCACAAAGCTGCCTCTCCTTTTTTCTTTTGAGGAACGAGTAGTCCCTGGAAGCAGAGATGAAAGTCCAGACTGAGTACAGCTCTTCCCTTCTCTGCACGTCCTAGCAATCAGGTCTTACCATCGACACCCCCCCAGCATAGTCCAGCTTTTTTCTTTTCTCTCAAGCAGCATAAGATGACAACATACTAAAGCAATACAGTTGGCTTGAAGGGGTCTGAACACTTCAATGAAAAGTGTTTTTTTTTTTCCTTGTTGTATGCTCACTTTGACTTATATCAAGTAATACAAGGAACACCATGCCAAGTTTGTCTCTGATCTAACATTCATGACTTCACTGATTTTGCTCCAGAGGTGAATCTAGGAGTGGGGGAGGAGGGAGGGGGAAAAAAAAAAAAGAAAAGGTCATTTTAAATAAAACAAGAAAAAACCATTAGAGTAAAGGTTCACCTTGGCTATGAGACTGATGAAAAAAAACCTGTGACAAATCAATGACAGAAAGAGGATTTACAAAAGAGGATTACTCTGTCAGTACTCTGCAACATGTATTAGGTACAGTTTTTAAATGAGGTTGGGGGCACATTTCCTGAAATGATGATATTCTGCTCATTACTTAATATGAAAGAAAAAAAGAGGGTTTTTTTTGCCTAGAGATAATTACACTGATCAAAGGTTTATGCTAATGAATGTCTGCTAGACAGAGCAAATCTTATTTTAATGGGAAGGAGAAGCTGTATAGCACTGGAGCATCAGCCTCCCAGAGCAAATTCCTAAGCGGGCACCATCTCTATACTACAGCAACATAATGACTTCCTACTTTCAATTCCCATTTCTCACGGAGGCTGCTAAGACCAGCCCTCCTTCAAGAAAGTGACCCAGAAAGTTTACATTCCCGTTAATTAAAAGTCTTTTTACAAAGCAGTGTATCACTGTTTTAAATAAGAATGCTTCTCCTTTGGTTTAAGCCTCAGCCGAGCTGAGCTGAACCAGACCACCTTTCATAAAGCTAATGGCCCTATGAAAATTTGGAAAAGAATGTGACTAGAACCATTTGTTGAGCACCAGCAATATACTGATCTGAGGGAGTTTTGAGCTGTCAAAATGAATGCTGCCAGAAGGAGGGACAATAAAGATGGCCATATTGTATTCATAAAGCCAATAATTCAACTGTAAATGTCTTCTATGTTCAACTCACCCAAGCGGTTTGAGCTGGAGGAATTACTTCTCTGAGTAGCTTTTCTCCAATAAGAGTAAAGCATTCGTAATTTGTTTCATTGCCAAGCAAACGCCTCGCCAATTCATATAGCTCATCCACAGAAATGAGTGGTACTGAAGAGACAGAGTTTTGGACCAAAATGTTTTCGACCAAATTCTACACTTGCATTATAGCTGAACCTTGTTCAACCCTTTTTGAACCTGGGTTCTTGAACCTGGTGCTGTACGTTATCATAAAAACCCTGTTCACATGGGCCAGAACTCAGTGGGATGCTACATAAACTGGTTTTCAAATACTGGAACTGGCTTGCTCTTTCAATTTATACTATTAGAAGGAAACAAGGAAGCTTGAGAAGCAAAATATGACATTCTTTATTGCTCACTGTTGATATTTAGCAGCAATGTCACTGAGTTAATACAAAGAGCCTTTAGAATAAATGTGCTTCAAGTTTCCAGTCACACTTAATGTTTGCAACTGTTATAATGCGTCCTATTAGGAAACTATGTAAGCTTTAAAGAAAAAGCAAGAAATGTGCAACTACACATTTAAACCAAAATGAAGAAACTATATTCCTAAATAATTCTAACCGGCAAAGATAACCATTATTAAATTAAGATTTTTATTTATTTATTTATTTAACTTAAATACTTGATTGCCTGATTTTCTTGCCTATCTATAGATAAAAAGATGTGGAAAATTACCAGGCTATTACTTGTGACTTTCCTCTTTCTCGTAAGAGCTTCATCTTTTTTTTATGGGTTTCTTCATTTCTCAGAAGTGCCTCTCAGGCTATTCGGCATTATGTTGACAACATGAAGTTTCAGACATTATATCCTGTTTTTAAGTTTAAATTATCTCTGAGAGGATACAGAAGAGAAGCTGTGTAAATAAGTTGGTAGCATTAGAGGGAGGTTAATGGGGAAAAAAATGAGAAAACAGGCCAGCGTCTTCAGCTCAGAGCTGGATAAGCTCTATAATGAAATATGCATACTTATGTGGAGGTTTTAACAAATCTCGGGATGACATTCAGTGGATGAATAGCCAAAAAGATGAGTTATAAATGCATGCATTTCTTATCTATAACACTCACTGCATTTCTCTTTTGTAAATTTAGATGTTACGATGGCACATGAAGGTAAATTCAAAATTATAGCTTAAATAAAAGTTTATACCATATACTGTCCCCCAGAAACCACATTTTAGCATGAAATAATCGACAATTTTACCAGTAGAATCCTAGAACCACAGATTTTTTCCTGTTGTTTTTCTCTGAAACTCCAATATCCGTGTATACAGAATTAGAGAATCCTGTTCACCTTACAGATGTGGTTTACCCAATGATGCACCTGTCTAATGCTCAGTTCAATGATTTAGTAAGATTGGACAATTAAATAAAATATGCTTCCTAAAGTAGAAATGTTACATAACACTTGGAATCTTCCTCTCAGACCTCAGCCCTAAGAATCTCTCATTCACTTGAGTGGATTTACATAAGATGTCCATAGTAACAGTTATGCAGGATTAGGCTTTAAGCAGAAAAGTTCAGCACATATTCAACTTGAACCACACAACTGAAATGACTGGTCCAGTAAGTTCATGCAGAACAGGCCTTCAAGAAATTGTTACAAAGCTTTAAATGTTCAGTGAAATAGGCCATTGAATTCACACGTGGTACATTTGGAGGAAATTTTTCCACGCCTTCAAGGGTTCTCTGGATCATGCTTTACTAGACACCGAAGCCTACCTTTGGATAATTACCATCTGAATTCTTAGTAATTTCCTTAGCTTTAAATAAGGCTGTTTTTATTAGTCTCTATCACCTATAGAAAGCTCTCTATAAAAAATAAAATAAAATAGAAAACAAAAAAATTAAAGCCGTTCGGTGGCCTCTCACATCTGAAAGACCTAGACGGGCCTTGCAGCCAAGAGGAGCAGTCCATGTAACCTACCATCTGTCTGTATTGATAGTGCTTTGCCCTGTTAACAACCTTCTGGATCACGTTAATATGCAAAATGTCTGAGATCTTAAAGATCTATTGTTCTTTTTAGGCTGCCAATCTGATTTCAAACGTTATTGTTCATCAGTTGACAGGTAATCTTAGATTTATTTCTACAAAATTGTATTGGCTTATAACTGTATTCATTTACTTTTAAGGTCTAGTGGCTTGCCTGGCTGTTCGAGGAAATAATATTTTCAAAAGGTTAGCATTGTCTCAACTCTGGAATTCTGGAGTAATTATCACTAACTATTAAGAATAACATGACATTTAATAACATGCTGTAATATCAATACTGCATCCAGTCAGATGTATCAAAAAAGTGAAGGCTTAAATCAGTCTAATATCACTTCCTAATCTATTCTTTAACAACATAATCCTTCAGAAATTAAGGATGCAATCTCTCACTTCTGATGTGGTTCATTTTTTGTATTTCATCTTAGTCTAAACTTCAGACCATACAGTGTACACTCACTCATTCTTTCTCTCTCTCTAGTGAGCATCAAAACCAAAAGCAGGTATGAAGTAAAATACAGTTGTCCACAACGAGGACAGATTATTCTATTTTGGAGAAAACAAACTCTGATGTCTTAAGGAAGAAACCCAGTATGAGATCAGGAAAGCTTCAGGGAGGTGTTTGCTAGAAAAAATGAGTTCTTATGACTTAGGATATGTTTAGGAACCCACCCTTTTCTTTACCTTCCAGTCTTTTCTTCATCTCTTCTATTTAAAGGGAGCTACCGGAACTGTACTACAATGAATACAGTAGAAGAAAAATCATGAAATATATATATATGAAAGGGTGACAGATTCACAAGGCTCCAGGAATATTCACAACTATTGCAAGAAAGTTATGAATAAGCTACCAATCTTTCTGCCAGATTTTACCACTCATTGCTTTCTTGCCTAAATGGGAAAGAAAAGTAAACGCCTCTGACTTGCACAACACTCTGCATCTTGAGCTTAATGACAGACATGGGCAAGAAGCAAGAGTGCTGGAAAACACCCATTTCAAAACAACTTGGAAGAACACTCTGCAACAGTGTGGAAAGCTAACTCTCACAAATCTTTCTGTTATTAAAGTACTTCACGACTATTTCGTCCCTACAAATTTTTAAAGACTTCTGGCATGTCCTGTAGCATTTTCAAGGGGACACAGAAGGGGAGCAGAAGCCAGCTGGCAATAACCCAGCATCACCTCCTGTCCTGGCAGGTCTAGAGCATCATCCAGTGTAAAAGAGTAGCAATATTTGACTCCATACCTCAGGTTTAATTATTTAAATATAAATCCTTGCAGAACAACTCTGCCCTAAGCAAGGTCTCAGCCATCCACATATCACCTGTAGTGCTTATGACTGGGTAGGCCAGAAGGAACAACTCAGTCATCTAAAGTCCACTGAAGTAAATGAATTTTCTTTGAGTTTAACAGGCTGCAGCACAAATTTGTAAAAGCAGTAGAATGTGAGGGGATATGGACATTCAAATAACATTAAATGACTGCACAAGATCCCTCATGCAACGAAAGAAAGACAGAGTTTCAGGATGATAGCCTAACCCTGAAAGAAAGCACTGAAAAGTAGAAGACAACATGAAAAGGGCAGTAGGAAGAATGTACTAATCATGTGCCATCACCATCCAATTAGAACATGAAACATTTAAGAAGAAATCAAAACCAATCTGTCTAACATGCTGTTAGTATGGCAGGACGTCAAATTATCATTTTGCACCATTGAGATCAGAGAGGGTTTTGGAACTGAAGCTTTGATTCGGCTGTGTTTCAGTGTGCAATGAGTAATGTATAAATGAATTATGAAGCCATGAATTCATTATTTATGTCACTCCACACACAATAATTCTGAAGAATTTATTCAGACTACTCCCATGTTTAAACTGGGGTGTATTTAGCCCTTCCCTGAACCAAGTTTTGTAAATGAGGTATTTGCCTGAAGTATTAGAAGAATAAGTTAACCTTCTGAAACAATTTGGTACTCTTAAGCCACAAGAACAGGGCTGTTAACCAGCTTGAAAGTCTGGCATGTAAAATGTACTTTTCTAAAACTTCTGTAAAGTCTGTGCCGCTTCTTAAATTTACATTTCAGTCTTAATCATAATATCCAATAAGTTCTTATCACCCATAATAATAGGATCCTTGCAATCAACACTTATTCTGCATTGAATATTTGGAATATCTGTGCTGAGTTTTATAGTCTTGTCCAAACGTACATTAAAATAACCCAGACAACCCCACTAGCTGCCTCAATTGCTGATATTACCACTTTCTTTTTAATAGAGAGCAAGTTAGCCACTTCCACTGCCCCCTGGGACAAGTTTTACTGTGTTTCTTCACTTCTGTTTGTCAGTCTCCCACCACATTTATTCCCCAGAAGCCCGTTCCTTTTATTATTATTATTATTTATTTATTTTTATTGCAGAAGCTGAACTCTATTAAAATGATACACAATCTATGGAGCTGAGATCAAAGGTTTTAGATAAAACCTTATGAAATTAAGTTGACCTTCCACTAAATCTTTTTGCACAAACACAGCATCCAAATTACGTATTTGTAGGAAACATCACTGATTTGCAGCAGCCATGTATTTTTACAATTGGAGCCTTTTCTAGGTTTGAAGGCTTCTAGCTGCAATTTGGAAGGTATCATATACATCTTAGGATCCCGTTTCAGCGGCAGCAATGCTCTGGCAATTACTTTTACAGAATTACAAACTAAAATGTTCAGCATTGATTAGCTGGGTAAAAATAAATATCCTACCTCCTGCAAAATCACTGAGAGACAGTATGATGTGAGATTGTTGTGATATTTTTCATCTAATTTCTAAAGATTTTAAGGTTGGATCTAGCAACATTGATGCCAGTAGGAACAGTGCAAAAGCAAAATCGTCACAACCTTGCTGTGCAGTAATTCCTCAATGTTAGTGCTGCTATCCCTGTTGGAGGTCCTAGGCTAGTATGGCATACTTGTCAAATATAGAACTTGAACACAGAGAACATGCAGATTGTGGTTTTATCTTAAGTCATCTGAAAAACTTATGATTGCATAGTTACACAAGTGAAAGGAACTGTATCAGCTTGTCAGTTTGAGCCATAAGGCAACTTTTTGTTCAGATTTGCTGTTTCAGACCGCCTATGCCTCATGAACATTTAATAAAATGTATACGGATAAACAGGTGTTAGTAAAAGAAAACATTATAGCTTGCCTACAGCTCCCCTTAATGTGGCCTTTTTACCTGTAACAATAATATACCTATTTGGAAAGAAAGATTTTTGTAATCACATAAGAACATATAGGTAATCTGAAGCATTTTCCATTTTATCTATTTCTCTTTTAGTTTCTGAACTATTATTTTCCTATAGTTTTTGTTTACCAGGCAATGAACAGAGTACTTTACAAACACACAAACACCATTCAACCCCATAATTTACACACTAAACTAGGCTTTAAAATTGTGTAATAACTCATTCTTATAGTAAAGATTTAAAGAGAGTATCAGAAGGTACATTTTCATTTATTTTTCTATCAGAGGCTTAGGTGAAGAACAATTTCAAGAAATAATGTTTCTAGGACTCAGAGATATTCAGGGAAAAAAAATCAATTAAACTAAATTGTCTGGGGATATCCAAAGATTACTAAATCATAAGTTCATAAGCATCCCAATACTGCAAGATGTCTAAATCAACTTCATGCTTCTTCTCATTAATCCAACAGAGATTGGCTACCTAAGTATCTTTGAAGATTGAAACTCATTTTTTCTGACTGAATAAATTAAATCATTGCACTAGCATCTATTTTATGAGTAATCCCACTGATTTTTCATCTTTCAACATTATGATCTGTCAACATTTTTTAGATTTGTCAATATTTGCCAGGAATGGCTTACCTGAACATTCAGAATTTTGGCTGGGAAGTGTTGTTTTCTATTTTTGTTTGGTTTTGGTTTGGTGCTGTTTGGTTTTGTTTTTAAATCAGCCATTCTCTGTCACTCACAAAGAGATTACACTTTCTTTCTGTTCATGATAATAGCCCATTGAAATTAACAAGCAATGCCACAGCTTGCTCTGGAATTTGAAGCACAAAACATACTCCAGAGCTACTTTTTGAAACCAAGTGAAATCTAGTGTATGGAAACTGTTCATAATGCATTTCCTGGAATTGTTTCACTTCATTGTAGCAAGCCAACTTCAAGATTTTCTTACAAGTCTCGATTGTGTGAAATGCTGATCAGCTGACTTAGCCCACCATAGTAAGCACAGGGTTCAGCAAACATCTAGATGCAAACTGCAAACCATGTGGCTGCTCCTCCAGGTGAGCAGGGCTGAGCCCCCAGCAGATCCACCTGCAGCCTCGATGCTAAGACATCTCGCTCCCCAGGATCTGGCAGCCTTTGCCTGGTGAAGATTCAGCCTAGCTCCAGTTCCAAACAGATCAGGAGTTTCAACAGGAACCTGATATATAATTCCCATTGACAGACGTAGAGTTGGTGGTAGGCTCCATTGGCACTAGCATTTCATTTTAACATGGTTTAGCTTCTAACAGAAGTGAAAGATTTACACAACCATGGAGGAGATATCAAGCCATCTGCATTCATTGGCTCATCTTTATCTCACATAACCTTGCTAATGTGTCTGAATCCCTTCGTAAGGACAATTTCCTAATTCAGTTTCTCTTCTAAGAGGGAAAGCAGCAATAGTAGCATGAATAGTTTCACCGTGAAATTTGCTATTCTTACTGGCACCAAAAATGTAGCCATTTCTTGTAGAAGTTGTTCATAAGGCATTTAAGACTTCAGATTTAATTATTCTTGTGTATGTAATGCAATTATGCATTTCCTATGTTAATTATTCCTTTGTACACAGACTATATTTTTGCATATAATTACTTTTGAAGGAAAAGCATGGTTATTTTTATTGCTGCTAATTAACAGAGTTCTTTGTTCTAGCTCCCCCAATGTATTTTCCCTTTTTATTTAAACATATATATTTTTAAGCTTTAGAACTTAGGAATTCTCCACTATATATATATATTTTTTTTTTAAATAAACACTCTTCAGTTATTCATTTCTCACAATCACCTTAGTCTCTCCTTACTGAAGGACAAATTCAAGTAGGCTCAATAACAGCATGCATTGCCCTCACTGAAGGGGCCCACAAAATCATACCTGTCTTCATGGTCTAACTAATTAATGTTGAACTTGATCTTGTTTTTTCCCTGAGAAACTTCATTCCCAGAGAGTTAAGATTTGAGGACACTACAACCTGCTTGCAAATATTCCACAGAGCAATAAACAGCCAAATTAGTACAATGAATTATTCATTGCAAATTATTTGCTCATTTTTTTCCAGAGCACATTGCACACCACATAATTGCCATTACACATTCTTCTCATAATGTTGATTTGGGGGCTACATTATTTTATTTTATTTGCTGAGTTTTCCTTTCTCCCTTGTCTTCTTCCTGCATTATCATGCTGTTTCACTAAAATATCCTTTCACAACCAAATTCCAAATTGGTTTTGTGTGAAACATAATAGCCACTCTCTTTCAGTGTCCAAAACAGCTCTTCAAATTAAAAAGAAGTGACAGTCACCATGATCTAATGGAGAAAGACGTGACTGAAGTAATAATGTCAGGCTGTATTCATTGCGAAGGCAAAGAATGAAGATGAAAACTAGGCAAATAGTCCAAAAAATGGAGACTGCAATGAACTGATATAACACAATAGCATCACTCTACACATTTAGAAATGCTAATAAAACTGAAAAGACAAAGCCATGTGAAGGAGAGTTTTATACCATATGATGACAGGGCTGTAATAGCTCTATTGGAGGTGGAAAAGGCAAGCCTACCCACTCCACTCATGCTTATATCATCAATGATTTCTGTAAATGCTTGTAAGCTTTCATTCAAGTTGCCATTGCACTATGATTGCCCCTGTATCTGCATGCACAGTGGTCAATTTAAAAATCCTTTTGAAATGGTTATAACTGGCCAAAGACCAGTTGCTGCCTTACCTCCATCTCCTAAAGGCTGAAGACACCACAGCATTTACAGGTGATGAGACAGTTGCCACCAGCTACTGGGAGCTGAGGGTGAGCCCGAGAGACCACCAAGGAGGTGGTGTGAGCCATCTAGACACTTCAGTTCTGCCTCTGCAGTCAGATGAAATGTATTTGGATCTGTGATTATACTCCTGGCTTTGGGGTAAAGTTAGGGCTTTTACAGGAGGAATTACTGGCCTGTAGGTAAGGATTAGAATATTTGGTTTAAAGCAAATGCTCCAAAATACCAACAACTATTAATTCTGAAGTTACATCCATTAAAGCTGCTGCAAATTCTACATTATTTTTTTGTTCCCAGGTTTATTTATTCACTGTTGTCGAACTAGAAACTATAGTTCTAGACAAAGAATGGGATGGGGAGAAATAGCAGGGACAATAAGTGAAAAGTCCTAGATATCAAATTCTCCTGTAATGGAAAAGATCATATCAATACTTATATATATATAAACTAGCTTCCCCAGTTTTCCTCATGTTTAACTTATTTGATGTTTAACTTATTATTTCATGTTTAACTTATATTTCCTCATGTTTAACTCATTTGATTTTTCTTTTCCCAAAAATACCTTCCTTAAAAGAAAGTGTTTCTTCAGTGACTGAAGCATTATGATTCTATGCTATTAACAGAAATCAATTCTGAAGTGCAAAAACATATTTCTCAACATTTAGATTAATTAGAAAATCAGATTCATCACATTACGTCCTTTCCCTCCCTTCGCTTTATATTAATGCTAGATAAATTATGTTCTGTTCATAGAGAAGCATACAGAGAATTAAGTTTGAATTCTAATTACCTCCCTCTAGTTTTTTTCCCCCAAGGAATATTTTTTTATTTCTTTGCAAAAGGTTCTATTCAAAAGGAGAAAAAATAATGCATAGCTCCTGAACCCTGATGCAATAAATGGATTCTGCTCCCAGAACTATCTATATCCCTTTCTTTGGGAGAATCACAATTCCATTGGCTAATACTTATCACTCTGTTTTCTTACAGTTCTAATCATCCAAACTGGAGAAGAAAAACAATATGTCACTCAGGTGGCTAATCGTGAAGAGATAATTATGAATAATGAGCATAATCCACAGCATGAAACTTGCTTCAGTAATCACTGCAATGTTTTTCATACTTTTTTTTTTTAAATCTTGTTCAGCATCAGAATGGGTTAAAATGCACTAACAAGGTACAAACGCAAAACTGGAATATACGCTTTTTAAGGTTCCTGCATACAGTTCTCCTATGCTGTGTAACAGAAGAATATCACCTAATGAAACCCAGAAGTGAGCAATATGAAGTTATTAAAGACAATTTTAGAGGTTCTGGGACTGAGCTGTGACAGACACCACATTCCATAATGCTAAACTGCTCACTTACCTAATGCACACAGATGCTATGGACTCACGCAGTATTAAAACACTGCTCTAATACCCATTATATGTTTCTTTCTGGACTTGCTTCTAACTTGTATTCCTCAATCAATGGAAAAGGAAGACTACCTAACCCAGGTACTGAAGGTATATCTAAGGAAGATAATAAATTCCCAGTATCAAAGAGCTCTCAATACCTTTTCACTTGACATTTTATTTCTCTGGAAGAATGATGCAGGTAACGCTAACGTGGACACAAGAAACTGTATGAAGCATTCCAGGAGGTGGTATTAATATTTAACTGCACAAGAAGATGCTGTACATCTGTTGCTGGAAGATAATCACGAGAGCAAGTCTGAACTGCCTTTAATGGGCTGGTGAATTCCCTGGAAAAAATGAGACCTCCATCCAACCATCACCCAAAATAGTCGCAGATGTGCAGAGAGGTAATCTTTCAAACACTTCTCTATTGAGAACTGATACCTTACCTAAAAGCACTACAGCTGCTGTGTATTTTCTATCTGTTCTTTTAAAATTCTAACCTAAAAAAAAAAAACTAAAATCTTCCTTTCTCATTCTACATTTCACATGAAGGAACTGACAACGGAGAGATTTAAACATAAATCCCAAAGTTAGATATTTTTCCAGTCCTATTTTCCTGGGAGATATGCTATAGGTCTCTATACTGAGCTGGACATTGTAGTTCATCTAAAGAGCCAGTTGCTGGATAATTTCATGCAGCAAGGAGTATAGAGACCCAACCTCATTCATCCTTTTTTTTTTTTTTTTTTTCTTTTTTACCCCCAAGTGAAGTCACGGAATAGCCTAACAAAATAGGAACACAGTAGTTGCTAAACCTCATGGGAGAAGAAAACAATGTATTTTTTTCTCTTTTATGTTATAGCACATTGTACTGTTTTATCTTTTCAAGTGTAATGTTCATTGCATTGGAATATGTCTAGCAGTAAACAGCTTGGCAGCTATCAGCTGTCTCAGCTTTATGTCAGCATTTAACCAATATCTTATGCCTCGATGCTTTGTATATTCAGGACCATGCACACATTCCTTTCCAATTCAGGGAGTGTTTATAAATATCTGTTATATTTCCAGACAATCATTAGCATAACTTTCTATTGACAAATGGGGTGGGTTTTTTTTTTAAGTGGTGTTTTTTTTGCTGCTGTTTGTTTGTGAGTTTTCAGTGTCTCTGTCTTATCACGCACCTGACAAGAAAAGGAGAAAGCATTTATTTTCAATTTCTCACAGGAATATTTGAAGGGCAAGAGTTATAAGCACATGTATCCAGTTCCTCAAAACAGGAATACATTGTAATAACAATAGGATATCAAAGATTTGATGTTGTCTCCATTACAAGCATTCTGTGTGCTCCATCAAAATAAACTAGTTTCTATACTCCTGTTAAAAGCAGTGCAAAACTGGAAAACCTTTACGATTTTCAGCACCCAAGTACTACTCTAATGGAGTTGCTTATGCAGTCCAGTGCTTCTTGATGTGAGCCTGTTGTGGTTTAACCTGGCTGGCAGGTAAGCACCACACAGCCATTTGCTCACACTCTCCCCCACGTCCCTTGGTGGCATGGGGGAGTGAATCAGGGAAAAGAAAAAAAAAGGTGAAAGCTCATGGGTTGAGATAAAGACAGTTCTTTAGGACAGAAAAGAAGGAAAATAATAACAATGATAACAATACTGCTACTAATAATGTGTACAAACAAGTGATGCACAATGCAATTGCTCACCACCTGCTGACCAATGCCCAGCCTATCCCTGAGCAGCCGCCCCCCCCCCCACCCCGGCCAACCATCCCATATTAATTGTCCAGCAAGACGTCAGATGGTACGGAATACCCCTTTGGCCAGTTTGGGTCAGCTGTTCTGGGTCTGTCCCCTCCCAACTTCTGTTGCACCCCCAGCCTGCTCGCTGGCAGGACAGAGCGAGAAGCTGAAAAGTCCTTGGCTTAATGTAAGCACTGCTCTGCAACAATTAAAACATCAGCATGTTATCAATGTTATTCTCATCCTAAAACCAAAATACAGCACCAGACCAGCTGCTAGGACGAAAATTGACCCTAGCCAAAACCAGTACAGAACCACTAGCAGAACAAGGTTCAAGAAGATTCTTCTCTCTCACACACACAAGTAAGCTCACCATTGTGCTTTCATTTCAGGTTTACCTTCCAAAATACAGTCTGAATGTGAGAACAAGACCTTACAGATTTATGGACCGACTTCCTCCAAGACACACAAAGGTTAAATCTGAACTCGTGGGGTCTTAATTTTCTGAAGTTAGGTATCATTTATTAGTAACATTTTCTCTAAACACTGAATCAGCAACTGTTTTATTACTTTGCAAAATGTGGCAGAAAGCAGATGCATCCTCTAATATATGATTTACAAAGCCAACTTTACTCCCCTTAATAATAAGGGGAACAAGTAACTGGTGCTAACTACGCTGGGATAAATACTAGTATAGCTTTCACAAGGCTTATTAAGAGTATTTCCTGTGAGTTTTCTGTTATTGATCATCTTTGCATCAGTTCACACAGCTCTACTTCTGCATTTCATAGAATCCGATTTCCAGGTCCAAAGCCAGAGAAATCTCAAGATCTGTTAAGTCAATTCTATTTTTATTACTTTCACCATGCTTCATTCGTAATAAGGGAAAGTTGGTGATCCTAATTACGCATGTTTTTTCATACCTTTTGTTGTGGTTTAGCCCGGCTGGCAGTCAAACACCACACAGCCGTTCGCTCACCCTCCCCCCTCCCTCTCCGGGATGGGGGAGAGAAACGGGAAAGTGAAGTCTGTGAGTTGAGATAAGACAGTTTATTAAGACAGGGAAAAGAATAACAATAATAATAATAATAATAGTATTAATAGTAATAATGTGTACGAAATAAGTGATGCACAATGCAATTGCTCACCACCCGTTGACCGATGCCCAGCCTATCCCCGAGCAGCCGGCCACCCCTCCACCCCGGCTAGCCACCCCTATATATTGTTCCGCATGACGTCAGATGGTATGGAATACCCCTTTGGCCAGTTTGGGTCAGCTGTCCTGGGTCTGTCCCCTCCCAGCTTCTGCTGCATCCCTAGCCTGCTCGCTAGCAGGACAGAGAGAGGCTGAAAAGTCCTTGGCTTGGTGTAAGCACTGCTCTACAACAATTAAAACATCAGCATGTTATCAGCGCTCTTCTCATCCTAATCCAAAACATAGCACCCTGCCAGCTACTAGGAGGAAAATTAACTCTGTCCTAACTGAAACCAGGACAGATATCCACCCCTTATTCCATACCATTTATGTCATGCTCAGGTTACACTCTTTCCATACTTTCTAATTAATCACCATTTTCATCTAGGATATATAGCAACCATGGTAGCGATGACATACAGTGTTATATGATAATTAACATATTATAATTCAACTCATGGGCTATTCTCACCCAGTATTAGGTCCCCTTGAGGTACACACCGGACCTCCCCATTCTCTTGCATTACCCACCAAGTGCATCCAGGTCCCCGAGCAAAAGCAATCCCACGAATGGGCTTGCCTTTTCCTGAGGCCGGAGTAGCCCAGACTGTCTTACCCAGCATGTTTCTTACGTGCACTACAGGAACTTTATCCACTTCTACAGTGCGTAACAGGTTTGATTGGGAAGGTCCAGCTCGGTTGGCAGATCCTCTAGTATTGACTAACCAGGTGGCCTTTGCCAGATGTGTTTCCCAATTTTTGAATGTCCCAGCACCCATTGCTTTCAGTGTAGTCTTTAACAGTCCATTGTATCGTTCAACTTTCCCGGAGGCTGGTGCATGATAAGGGATGTGATACACCCACTCAATACCATGTTCTTTGGCCCAAGTGTCTATAAGGTTGTTTCGGAAATGAGTCCCATTGTCTGACTCAATTCTTTCTGGGGTGCCATGTCGCCATAGGACTTGCTTTTCAAGGCCCAGGATAGTGTTCCGGGCGGTGGCATGGGGCACAGGATATGTTTCCAGCCATCCGGTGGTTGCTTCCACCATTGTAAGTACGTGGCGCTTGCCGTTGTGGGTTTGGGGGAGTGTGATGTAATCAATCTGCCAGGCCTCTCAATATTTGTATTTCAGCCATCGTCCTCCATACCAGAGAGGCTTTGACCGTTTGGCTTGTTTTATTGCAGCACATGTTTCACAATCATGAATAACCTGTGCTATAGTGTCCATGGTCAGGTCCACCCCTCGGTCACGAGCCCATCTGTATGTTGCATCTCTACCTTGATGGCCTGAGGTGTCATGGGCCCATCGGGCTATAAATAATTCACCTTTATGTTGCCAGTCCAGGTCCACCTGAGCCACTTCAATCTTAGCAGCCTGATCCACCTGCTGGTTGTTTTGATGTTCTTCAGTAGCCCGATTCTTGGGCACATGAGCATCTACATGGCGTACCTTTACAACCAGGTTCTCTACCCGGGCAGCAATATCTTGCCACAATGCAGCAGCCCAGATGGGTTTGCCCCGGCGTTCCCAGTTGTTCTGCTTCCATTGTTGTAGCCACCCCCACAGGGCATTTGCTACCATCCATGAATCAGTATAGAGATAGAGAACTGACCACTTTTCTCGTTCAGCAATATCTAAGGCCAGCTGAACGGCTTTCACTTCTGCAAACTGACTCGATTCACCTTCTCCCTCAGCAGCTTCTGCAACTCGTCGTGTAGGACTCCATACAGCAGCTTTCCATCTCCGATGCTTTCCCACAATACGACAGGACCCATCAGTGAACAGGGCATATTTCTTCTCATTTTCTGGTAGCTTGTTGTACAGTGGGGCTTCTTCAGCACGGACTACCTCCTCCTCTGACGATATCCCAAAGTACTTGCCTTCTGGCCAGTCCATAATCACTTCCAGGATTCCTGGGCGACTGGGGTTTCCTATTTGAGCCCGCTGAGTAATCAGTGCAACCCACTTGCTCCATGTAGCATCAGTTGCATGATGTGTAGAGGGGACCCTTCCTCTGAACATCCAACCCAGTACCGGCAGTCGGGGTGCCAGGAGGAGCTGCGCTTCAGTACCGACCACTTCCGAAGCAGATCGAACTCCCTCATATGCTGCCAATATCTCCTTTTCGGTTGGAGTATAGCGGGCCTCAGATCCTCTGTATCCCCGACTCCAAAACCCCAGGGGTCGACCTCGAGTTTCCCCAGGTTCTTTCTGCCAGAGGCTCCAGGTGGGGCCATTCTCCCCGGCTGCGGTGTAGAGCACATTCTTTACATCTGGTCCTGTTCGGACTGGCCCAAGGGCTACTGCATGAACTATTTCTGTTTAATTTGTTCAAAGGCTTGTCGTTGCTCAGGGCCCCATTCAAAAGCATTCTTCTTACGAGTTACTTGGTAGAGCGGGTTTACAATCAGACTGTAATTTGGAATATGCATTCTCCAAAACCCCACGACACCTAGGAAAGTTTGTGTTTCCTTCTTGCTAGTTGGTGGAGACATAGCTGTTATTTTGTTGATCACATCCATGGAATTTGACGACGTCCATCTTGCCATTTTATTCCTAAAAACTGGATCTCTCGTGCAGGTCCTTTAACTTTATTTGTTTTATGGCAAAACCGGCCTTCAGAAGGATTTGGACTATTTTCTTCCCTTTCTCGAAAACTTCCTCTGCAGTGTCACCCCACACAATGATGTCATCGATGTACTGCAGGTGTTCAGGAGCCTCCCCTGCTCCAGCGCAGACTGGATCAGACCATGGCAAATGGTAGGGCTATGTTTCCACCCCTGGGGCAGCCGATTCCAAGTATATTGGACTCCCCTCCAAGTGAAAGCAAACTGTGGCCTGCACTCTGCTGCTAGAGGGATGGAGAAAAATGCATAGCAATATCAATTGTGGCATACCACTTGGCTGCCTTTGATTCCAGTTCGTACTGGAGTTCTAGCATGTCCGGCACTGCAGCACTCAGTGGTGGCGTGACTTCGTTCAGGCCACGATAGTCCACTGTTAGTCTCCACTCACCATTAGACTTTCGCACTGGCCATATGGGACTATTAAAAGGTGAATGGGTCTTGCTGATCACTCCTTGGCTCTCCAGTTGACGAATTAGCTCGTGGATGGGAATCAGGGAGTCTCGGTTGGTGCGATATTGCCGCCGGTGCACAGTTGTGGTAGCGATTGGCACTTGCTGTCTTCAACCCTCAGCAACCCCACAACAGAAGGGTCCTCTGAGAGACCGGGCAAGGTAGACAACTGTTTAATGTCCTCGTCTCTAAGGCAGCTATGCCAAAAGCCCAGCGGAACCCTTTTGGGTCCTTGAAATATCCTTTCTAAGATAGTCTATGCCAAGGATGCACGGAGCATCCGGGCCAGTCACAATACGGTGCTTTTGCCACTCATTTCCGGTTAGACTCACTTCAGCTCCAATACAGTTAACTGCTGGGATCCCCCTGTCACGCCATAAATACAGATGGGCTCTGGCCCTTTACAGCTTGATGGCATTAGAGTACATTGTGCACCGGTGTCTACTAGAGCCTTATACTTCTGTGCGTCAGATGTGCCAGGCCATCGAATCCACACAGTCCAATAAACTCGATTGTCCCTTCCTCCCCCTGGCTGGAGGCAGGGCCCCTCTAGTCCTGGTCAGAATCTTCATTTCTGTGTTTAAAGGACTGCCTGCTAGAAGTTGGAGCAGCAAACTTTTCAGAGAACCCCTTTCTCCCAATTGTTTCCTTTTGCAACTCACGTACCCGTGCCTCTAGGGTCTCAGTAGATTTTCCATCCCATTTTCTCATGTCCTCTCCATGGTCACGTAGGTAAACCACAGGGTGGTGCGGGGTGTGTACCCACCATATTGTCTTCTTTGCATGGATGCACGTTTACCCCTAATAGCTGAGACGCTGGTTTGTACAGGTGGGGAAGAAAATACACTCTCTTTAAGTTGCTGGACCTCTTCAAAAAGTTTCTCCAAAGTATTCTCTTTTAGTTGGTGGCCACTGGTTTGTTCAGGTGGGGGGGAAGATAAATTCTCTTTAAGTTGGTGGAACTCTTCAGAGAGTTTCTCCACAGCAGAGACGCAGGCCTGTAGGGAGAGGAGAGATTTCCTTCGTTCTCCCGGAGTTGTTTAGCCATGTCACCCACTGTGGGATCTTCACCGTTTTTCCAGGTTATTATTGCCAATGTGCTGGCCCATGTTGATGGTGCATTCCGTACAAACTTCCGCCATATGGGTCGAGTACACTGGACTTCATCTGGATCTGTGGATGTTTGTGCATCGTTTAAGTCCTTATAAATTACTTCCCGTCCGGCTAATTCCCTCAGGTACTGAATTCCCTTCTCCATGGTGGTCACTTGACTGGTACACATACAAGTTCTTCCTTGTAGGGATACCTTCCCTTCACAGCTAACAGGAGACGCCTCCAGAGGCTGTGAGATCGTGCACCATCTCCAATTGCTTTGTCAATGCTTGCATCTCTAGCAAGGGATCCCAACCGCTTGGCTTCCCTGCCCTCTAATTTCACACCATTGGCTCCAGTGTCCCAGCACCGGAGCAGCCAGGTGACAAGCTGTTCACCTATACAGCGACCAAAATCTTTTCGCACATCTCGTAGCTCACGCTGGTATAGGGTTCGGGTAGTTACTGTTGACTTACTGACATCCTCATCCTCATCTCATCCTCCTGCACACTTGATGGCCCAGCCTCGTCTTCTCCAGACCCAGACTTAGCAGAAGACTTTCTGCGTTCTAAACGACCTGCGTCTCTATACCATTTTTTCACCTTGTCTACAGGGGCAACTTGCACTGCTACAGCTCGCCTCTCCGACCCAGCCACAGGGTCTGCCACAGGGATTGGAATACCCTCTGCAGGGTCAACTTGCACTGCTACAGTTCGTTTCTCCGACCCAGCCACAGGGTCTGCCACAGGGGTTGGAGTACCCTCTGCAGGGGCAACTTGCACTGCTACAGTTCGTTTCTCTGACCCAGCCACAGGAGTGGGAATGGCTGCGGGAGCTGGAGCCGGAATGGCTGCGGGAGCTGGAGCCGGGACGGCTGCGGGAGCTGGAGCCGGGACGGCTGCGGGAGCTGGAGCCGGGACGGCTGCGGGAGCTGGAGCCGGGACGGCTGCGGGAGCTGGAGCCGGGACAGCTGCGGGAGCTGGAACGGCTGCGGGAGCTGGAACGGCTGCGGGAGCTGGAGCCGGGAAAGCTGCGGGAGCTGGAGCTGGAGCTGGGACGGTGCGGGAGCTGGAGCTGGAGTGGCTGCAGGAGCCGGGACTGGAACGGCCGCAGGGTCTGTCACTAGGTTGATAGTAGCATCAATTGCAGCTCGATAGGCACAAGCCAGACCCCAGCACGCCACAGTGATTTGTGTCACTTTGGAACTGCCAGAGTCATGACACCTTTTTTTCAAGCATTCTACCAGTTTTTTAGGATTTTGCAGTTGTTCAGGGGTGAATGTCCAAACACTGGAGGTGCCCACTGCCCTAGAAACCTGCCCATATCCTCCCACACTCCCTGCCACTCGCAAATATCCCGCCTCAAGACAGATCTCCGGATGAGATTCCTAAGTAGTTGTTTAACCTTAAACAAAACCTGAAGCGCATTCAGGAGACATAACAACAAGAACATGCTGGTCTGAGTATCCCAAGGATATTCAACATCTTGGAGAGCTACCGTAACTAGCTCGGGGGATAAGAGGGTGGTGAAGGAGGAAGGGAGAGTGAACAGGTAGGAAAAAAATATCTTCCCCTGTCCCCTCCAGAGATTGACTCCCTGATGAAAAAAGGCAATAGGTGTAATTGCTAATAGTTTCTGAGATATGGTTTCCGAAGTATAGAGTCGACGACAGTGCTGAGTACAAATACCAGGTAGAGTCATGACCAGATACTTCATCATTTCATAAGCCATCGTACACCACACAGTACCATAACAATCTTAAACCAGGGCCCGGAAAGGGTAAACAGCACGACAGGGAGCACATACAGAAAGTAACTTGCTATAAAACTCAATTTGGGAAACAGGCACAGCAGACTTGAGATTAAGGCAATCAACATTGTGACTAGCAACTATTAAGCAGGTCGAATACTTATACCAATTTTAGTTTAACACACTCTGGTCAAATCTGTCGATATCTCAACCCTTCGAGCCCCACGTTGGGCGCCAAATGGGCTGTTGTGGTTTAGCCCGGCTGGCAGTCAAACACCACACAGCCGTTCGCTCACCCTCCCCCCTCCCTCTCCGGGATGGGGGAGAGAAACGGGAAAGTGAAGCCTGTGAGTTGAGATAAAGACAGTTTATTAAGAAGGGAAAAGAATAACAACAATAATAATAATAATAATAGTATTAATAGTAATAATGTGTACGAAATAAGTGATGCACAATGCAATTGCTCACCACCCGTTGACCGATGCCCAGCCTATCCCCGAGCAGCCGGCCACCCCTCCACCCCGGCTAGCCACCCCTATATATTGTTCAGCATGACGTCAGATGGTATGGAATACCCCTTTGGCCAGTTTGGGTCAGCTGTCCTGGGTCTGTCCCCTCCCAGCTTCTGCTGCATCCCTAGCCTGCTCGCTAGCAGGACAGAGAGAGGCTGAAAAGTCCTTGGCTTGGTGTAAGCACTGCTCTACAACAATTAAAACATCAGCATGTTATCAGCGCTCTTCTCATCCTAATCCAAAACATAGCACCCTGCCAGCTACTAGGAGGAAAATTAACTCTGTCCTAACTGAAACCAGGACACCTTTTCAAGTGAATGATACGCTTTATTATCATCTCATTGCCCCCTTAGGATATTAAATAGACAGTCACAGCAGGGATATAGATGTGTTTTGGAAGTAGTGAAGTCAGCATTTCTTTTAGCCACCCAGGAAGTTAATTTTAGAAGTTTAACTGAAAGTTTCAGGCTGTGGATGAAGGGATAAAGGACATCCAAGCAGCAGCGTCTGATGGTCAGAGCCGGTAAGTGGCTAACACTGAACACGTAGCTATCGCAAGGCGGGCTGCCCAAGAGAGTGACTGCAAGCTCAGTTGGCTGAAATTCAGTTCTGCCGGTGTGTGATATGGTCACAAAGGCCCCGTAAACACGCAAGATATATCAGCAGTAAGAGAGCTGAAAATGTTAACACTAAGATCATGGTTAAATTTAATGGAAAGGGAAAACAAAACAAAACAAACAAAAAAACCACCACACATACACACAAAATACAGGCTTTCTTCCACTGTGGCAATCAGGACATCAGGCATCTTCAGAGAACTCAACAGAAATCAACCAAATTGAGTTATCTATGACCCAGCAACAGTTCCGAGACTGCCACCTCCTCAGCCTACTACACAGCGGCAAGCCTGTCTACTTTACCCTGAGCCTGTGAGATGCTGATCTCTGCCTGGCAGAAAGGGAACACATGCTATCTACCTCCCACAGGTGCTTTATGAGGAAATCTCAGGCAAACCTGATCAACGGCCATGCAGCAGAAAGCAACATAAGCTGTCCTGTAACAGAAAGGCACTGCAGAGCCCCATCTTCCACTCCAACCCCCTGGGAGCAGTAAGGCAGGGACAGGATGAGAGGGAAGTCATTTTGTTTAAAAAGACGATAAGTAAAATAAGAGCAAAGAGTTTCCTTTGCTCCAGTCTTCAGAAGATCTCAGAGATATCTGTCCTCATTTAAGGTTGCAAATTCAGTTTTAAAGAGAGAAATCCTGAAGATACAGAGCCTATACCCCTTGAGGAAGAACCTGGAAACAGCAATTTCACAATGCCATTTTTCAAATGGATTCCCTAGTTTCTTTCCCCTTGCTCTGTAAGGGGGTTTGGGCACCTCAGTTGTAGATCTCAAGTCTACTTCATCACCAGGTGTCCGATTTGGAGGTATTGCAGCAGATAATAATTACTTGTCTCATTTTTTGATTGACAGCAGTTTTAGATCTCTTCCCAACCAATCTGAGTCATTTGCAGCACTTCCTGACCTTCATTTAATTGCATGTAAATTTTATGCATCACTTACCCTGCCTAAATTACAGGTATAATGAATATAATAAAAAGCTTATGTTTGCAGGGTATTCTGAGCTCCACCACTGAATGGTTTCACACAGGAGGAAACAGTCATATCCAGAGCTTTAAATAGCTCCACCAAAAGAAAGATACACTAAATCTCTGATGCTGAAACTATCATTTGGATATGGCGAGTGCTAAAGGAAAGGATAAACTGTCTTCACAGGAACTGGGATTTGTACGTGTATTTAGAAAGACTTCTCATGATATAGCAGAGCTGGTGAGAAAATCTCCAGGAATCTATCCACCGACTGTACAAAGTGTCAGCAATCCTTTTTATTGACATACCGTTTGTTCCCAGCCTATCCACACGTCACTGGCAAAGATTCCATGCTGCAAGCCAGACCCAAGGGAATCCAAAGAGCACTTAATTATCACAAACTTCCTCAGACCGCCTCCAGTAGATCCATCAGAGCTCCCTGCTCCAGCTGTCTGAGCTCAGGGCAGGGAGGACAGAAAAGGCTCTTGCTGCAAGACAACCTCTCTTAATAACTTGCGCTCCAAGGTTTCCTACTCAGCCAGCTAGCAAAACACTCCTCTGGCTCTCCCCATTGCGGCTATTCACAGCCACACACCAGATGGGAACCTCCAAAGAGAAACAGAAAATTAATTCAGCTTTCTTAATGGAGCAACACAAACAAAGTGCTCCTGAAGGACCCAGCCTTTTTTCCAGGCTCCCACTGCAAGGTAACCTGCAGTTTCCTCGTAGATATTACAGGGCAGAAAGCAGTGTAACATGCCCCACACCATGGGTTTTCTTTAGGGAGCTCATGGAAGCTGCAATACTTGCTTTAGCTCCCTGCTGCCTACTGACTTCTCCTGCAGAAACTGACTTGGCATTCAATCACACAGACATGCAGGGGTCTCTTCTGGTGCAGAAGTCTGTGCCAGGTATTTCACCAGGCAGAGGAGGGAACTCAATGTAGGTCTCAAACTGACCTCTTCTAGGTTGTTATAAACAGTAACTATAATAATAAAATTAACACCCAGGCTAACGTGCTACAGTTTTTCTCCTCTTGTCTTTTTGGTCCCATTTTAGTCATGACTTTCCAAGCATGCTAAGTCCAAAAGTCTAAAGAAGAAAACAGGAAAACAAACCATCTGTCCTCAGGGTCTCTGGTCTCCTATTCATTCTCACAACAATCTCTGCACTTGAAATCTCCATTGTGTTACTGAATCGACAAATGAATAAATAAAAAAGCAATGTTTAACTGCTAAGACTACAGAGATCTGCATACGAGAAGTCACAAAGCAGCAGCAGGGGAAGGGATGAAGTCTATAATGATCATCACAATAATCAGTATTCTGTCAATAGGAAAATAGTAAAACCTTGAGTTTGCAATTAAAGACAACTGCTATATTTGGAGCAAAACAGAACTTCAAAATAAAGGCATGTCGTTTACCAGCGTAGGCAGTGTGGTCTGACATATTATGTAATCAATGTGTAATTAAGCAAGATTAATTTTTTAACTTACATTTGTCACCCTGGGCAAGTGACTTCAGTTCTCAGTACTATAATTTCCAGGTGTGGATCACTGTCCACACCCAGTATTATCACAGTAGGACAAACAGCCTACATTAGGTTTTATGGATGATACCAGAATATAAATAAGAAGTGGTAACAATATTAACTTAGAGGAGAAAGAAGTTTCAAACTCCATAAAAGATACTGATAGAAAGAATAAAGATACATCATGAGAATCTGCAGGTCAGTTAGCTATTTCATTACTGCTATGCTCTATCTTCTTTAGACCAAGGAAAAAAAAAGGGCTGGGGTGTGGGGGGACTTACTGTCACAGAACAAAGGACTATGTAGTAGACTGAAAAAAAAAGGAAAAAATTTGCCATAATGAATAGCCCTCACTATAAGACTAAATATTACCATATACTTTAAATTTGCACTTCATTACCCTACTAATTTTGTAAATAATTCAACAAAAATACCTACTACACTGGAAATATTAAAACAATTGGGAGAAAAATCCAGAAAAAAAAATAATTGTTTGTTTAAACATTTAAGATTGTAAATAAACTTGGACTTTCAGAGAACAGAAGGAAACAAGAATAAAGCAGAAACATAGCACAGGGAATAAACACGTATTCCTAATTATGAAATTGTATTTTATTCCCAAGGCAGCTGACTTTTCAGTATATTCAATAAAAGGAAGTCAAGCAAATGGTTTCAACCATTAATGAGAGCTCCTGGGAAATTAAAAATTATAAGAGAAAAATTCTCATGTAGGGACCAAATAGAGAAGCTGTAATTATGGCTAAACGGTTGACAGGCTATGAAGTAATATTTTGGCACAGATTTGCAAGAGAATTTCTATCACTAAGACATCCTTTGGAGACTCACTCAGGACTACTTATGTCTGCTCATATTCCAACTTCTACTTAAAATTGACTGTGTTGAAATGAGAGATATTTCTGTCATTATGTATATATAGTCCAAGATGAATGAAAGCATTAGGATTTGATTCAATCAAGTATTCATCTATTGTAAAGCTTGATTTTGAGATTGCAACTAACACCAAGTTGTACCTCAGTCCTAAAGTATTATCACTGGAGGTAACCTGAAGGGGGAGAGAATATCAGAATCTTTTCTGTTGTGCTAGCTGAAGGTACTTTCTATGGCACAATGGAGTTTAAAGCAATATAAAAGAGCAACCCTTCCTACTACATTACTTGATGTGAAATTGTGTTCTGGATATTTCCTTTTTTTAAAAAAAATAAAAAATAAAACACGACATCCAAATGTATGACCTCTTGGGGACTATAAAACTAGACAGAAACCCACCTATTTCCTTCTCTTTCTATTTTCTGAAGGAAAGAAACAGAAACTTCAGCTTAAAGTTACAGGCTTCCCAAGATGTTTTACTTTATTTCTACAAATGTTTCAAGTACTTGGAACCCAGCTTCAAGGGTCTGAAATAAAGCCTGAGCACATGTAACACTTGGCAATTTAAACTCAGCATCTGATTAATGATTTCTGGTGCAATTTTGAATTTAGCAATGTATCTTCTCCCTACTATGAAAAACATATTTATTCTACTGATATTTTGCCTACAACCCTCCTGAGAGCACCAAGAAACACAGCTAGGTTGCAGTGCCAGGAAGTTTCTCTCCACCATAACTATGTTATCAGCTCTGTCTTTCAGAAACCTCAATGCCCTTATGTGCATGTATACACACACTAGTACACACGTGCACACAAACACTGCAAATGCATTCTTAATTGCTTATCCTTCCATGCAACTCTTAATTTAATTTCAAGGCACGCTTGTTCCGCAAACGTCTTCATATTGTTTACTGTAATATTCTTTCTGGAATAAAACTTGGTGTGTTTTTTCTTAATTTTATTTTCTTCTTGCACTGTATTCAATTTCCTTTCTCTGATTTTTTTTTTTTTGTTGTTGTTGCTATATGACACACACAAAACCTTTGGCTACACTACAACTTGTCCTGAATGCTCATTACTCTCTGCACTCTTTCAACCCACTACCGACTTGCAGAGCATCTCTCCAAGTCCTGGCCTTTCTTTTTGTATCTCCGTGGCCTGAAATTTTAAATTCTGCCACATTGTATTCTGAAATTATTCATTCCTCACCTTGTGAGGACCTAATTATATAAGTCACTCTCCCCAGCTGTCTATCTACCCTTACTCTCAAATGTTGTTTGTGTTCCTGAGAACCCATCATGAATGACCACTTACTAAGCTTCCTCCCTAATTTACTGTGCAATGAAATCAGCTCCTTCTAGTCCAGCTAGAAAACTAACTGCAGTAGTAAGCACACCTTTCACATGCCTGTTTACATTTCCACCTCAGCCTAAGAAGCCAAGAGCAGCCTCCCATCACTCGTTGTCTTGTTGCAACTCTTTGCTTGGTGTGATGAGGAAAATACAGAAGTTTCAAACTCTAGATATATAGTTAGATGGACAGTAGAACTGTAGAGACCAATCTACACTTCAGCCATCATTAACACACTTTTTAGGTCAAGGAGGCTGAAAAATCTCAGCACTGAGCTGAACTTGACGCACTGCTTATTTCAGTCCTAGGAATAAATCCCACACAGGTAATTATAGTAATGTGTTATGGTACAGATGCAACTTCATATGAAAAACCCCATGAAGAGCAAACAAATAAGTATTCTCCAAAAGCATAAGAGTTTTAAGACACGTCTCTCTGAGTTTGCACCCAAGTAGGAAGTTAAGAAAACTTCAATTCTCTTCCAAGTCGATAGAAAATTGACTAATTCATTCATTCTGCACAGGACAGAACAAGTATATATTTTTTTGCCTGTTATTTAAGTTCTGATTGATCCTACACCTAATCCCACTTTGGGTAAATTTGGTGTTAAATTAGTAAAATAAGAGACTGTACAAAAAACAATGGATCAGTAGAAGTGCTACTTTTTCTTACTCATTCTCCAATGGATGAATTAGTATCTGGGAACATCTTGACTAAGTTAGGTACTTTTTTTTTTTCTTCCTATGCTTCTCTTCCAGCCATCTCTCCCATTCATTGGTTCATCTCCTTCCCTGAAATGTCTGGAGTGGGAAAGACTTCATTGGCTCAAAATGCAGTATGGTTTTACTAGGAGAAGGCTGTATTTTTACCTCACCCTAGCCAGCAAAACAAAACACAGAAGTAGCAAGCTCTCATCCTATGAAATGCTTTGCCTTTATTTCATCCTGAATTTGTTAACAGTGATAACTGATAAGAAGGAATGCATCCCCCCACAATTCCCCTCAAAGGAAGGTGATGTCTTCTTGAAGAAACCACTGTTATATTTCAGCAGTTTCTTTTTTCTTCCTATAACCTTATGCTAATGCTGCTGCGCATCCACCATCATTATTTTCTGTGGTTTCTTTCAGTGTTCCCTTCAACATTTCATCCTGTAGTGATGACCACACAGGATCCAGCAGGGATACCCCAGCAGGGCATAAGACACTGATCCAAGTGTCCTAGAAACTGCCTTTTACAGGCCAGGTCTTCAAATGTTTCCTTGAATAAAGGGATATATTTGTGATATTGGTATGTCTTTGGAAAATGTGTATTTATCTTTCTCTGATAGTATCTGTATGATGCCTGAAAAATATTTAGTCTCCAAAAAGGCTATGAGTATCACATTTTATAGTCAGCGTAGACATACAGTTCCTAGCCAAAAGGCTTATGGTTTGTATCCCAAATACCCTTCTCATGTATATTTTACATCAAAAGGCTGGCTTTTGCACCTTGGACACTATCATTATCCAAGATAAAGTATACAGACAAGTACATACCAGCATGAATTTAATGGGAAAAGCCCACAGATTTGCCTCCTGTTGTTCACAGAAACACTGTAAAACCCCCAGATATTTAGGAATAAGCCTACTTCTATTCCAAACATAGCAGAACAGAAATGTTCCTCTTAAGTCCTTTTACACAGAACAATACTTTATCAACCCAAAGAAGTTATGATTCTGGAAGTAGCAATGGCATACAGTTTATTCTTCTTACCTGATCTGCTGCCTATGCTATGTTTCCCAAGCTGCTTATATTTTAGTTCTATGTCTGCTCTGTCAGATCTTTTACAAAGCAACTGCAGACCTGCCAACAATTCAGGAATTAAACCAACAACCATTTCTGATCAAAAAGAAAAACACCATCTGGACAGAAAGATACAGATAATCCTCCCCACCCCCCTTTTATAATCCATGTCTTTACCATTACATTGCTACTCCTGTGCCTGGATTTCACATGACTTTGAAACAAGGCCAGGTCCCAAAATGTCACATCTACCACAAACTCAGAAATACTTTGCATAGACTACATTCAGAGCAAGGAGAGGAAAATACATGTGCAGATATATGAGCTGGCTATGCACAAGACTGCTCATGTCTAGCTTTTCTGTAAACACATCTAAGCAGTTCCAGCCCTGTATTGATAAATCCCTGATTGAATCGTGATCACATATCTCACCTGTTCCTAAGAAGTCCCCACTCCGATAGCTCAAGATCGAATCCAGTTTTCCTGAATCATTGAAGTTTTGATTCTGCTATGCAAACCACCAGGTTACTGTGGCAGAAGGGAGAGAGAAAGACCACAGGAAAGTGAAAAACCACCGACTGCTGAACTCCTGTAACTACCAAAGATGCTTCTTCCTGCAGAACTGGATGTAACAGGAGTGTATAGATCCTCTCAGGCAATGCAGTGGAATAATTTATGCATCACAAGATAGACTTGGCACTTCTCAGAAGTGACAAAAAACATCTAGGCAAACTGAGAAACTTTGGACTTCTGAAGTAATAGTAATAATAAAAGTATCTTGTGCTAGGGAAACAAAAAGGAAGGTCTGGGAGGGTTCCTAGAGTAAACTAAACTCCTCTGTAAATCTTTTGCAACTTCTAATTTTAAATCCACTTCTTGGAATTTTCTTTCCCATTCGTAGTTGGTGGAAGTAAGAAAAACACAAAGACTCTTGCTTTATCAGAGTATGTATATATATACACATATGAGTATGTATATATATAATGTTGAGTATCAACATTACTTAGAAGGTCTCAAAGCAGGAGAGAGGACCTCATTTAGAATGGACCTTAGAAACCTGCAGGGAAATCACTAACAGATGTTTGCAAAAAGCAATATTTAGAAAGAGATATGTTTTATAATGAGACTGTTGTAGATGTTCCTCCATCGATTTAGATGCCATTTATCAAGCATTATTCCTGAACTGGAAAATCTACGCAAACACTCATTAATATGCTTATTTCCCCCTTATATTTTGTTACCTTCACTGTCAATTTTACTGTTTAAGGCCTCTTCATAAAGAGATATCAGTAAATACATAACTATTACAAGAGGAAGTAGAAAAATAAGTAGTTTCTTGTTCATGTTCTGAAGACTTGGTAAGGCAGTCACGTAACGGGGTGATAAGAATGGCTAGATACAGACAGCTCAATTTTCGTTGTGCTTTAATACTTCCATTTTTATCTGTAATTATAAGTTCAAATTCATGAAAATGCTGAACAGAATGGTTAAAAAAGCTCCCTCCCCCAACACTAACCAAAAAGCTAAAAGTATTTTACAATTAAAATAAAATAAAATAAAATAAAATAAAATAAAATAAAATAAAATAAAATAAAATAAAATAAAATAAAATAAAAGTTTTGGTTTAAGTGTGTGGCAGCAGTCCATAGCTGCCTAAGAGTTAATTTTGGAAGGACCCCCACATTACATAAAATGAACATCAATGCACTAATAGAAAGTGGGACCGAAGAGTATAACACAATTCACACACCAGTTGCTGGATTATAAACCAAACTAAGTACATAGAATATCAACTGCGTACACAGGATAATTGAAATAATCACAGCATTAAGTATAATTATCTCTAAATCCAACAAAAAAGCAATCTGCTAATGATAGCATAATAATTTTAATCTGTACCCCAAACACTCATGAAAAATCATGTCTGGCAAAACAAATGCTTGAAAGTATCTATGATTTAAGGCAAAAAAATTATATAAGTACCTTAGCAGAAATTACTCATCTTTTTAGCAGCATTCATGGTGGCACCACGTAGACTGCATTCATTAGAATATTTCCTAATATATTTAAATAAAATTAGTAATAATAAAAAAAGTCCTCTTAATTTCTACATGTAGTGTGAATTCTATAGCTAGTGGAGTTAAGCGCTTCATTTCCTTGAGCCATTTGAAAAGGAGGTGATCAATAAACACAGTACAATATAAAGGTGGTATGAGCTGAACTACAAAGGGTTCAGGTAACACAGGGTATGTGGCTCCAATTATTACTCAATATTTATGCAGTGCTAACACCCAAATTGCTGAAGCCAGTGCTGGAGAGCTATTGTCCTAGGTGCCATACTTTCCATATAGAAAAGCATACCCAGCCCACAAATACATATATATATATATATATATATATATATATATATACACACACACACACACACACACACACATATATATATGCACATTATTTTTTTCCCCAATTTCCACGATGGCAATTGGCATTGTCCCTGGTAAGAGACAGAACCACTGAAATTGACTTTGGGATTTTCTTAGACATATGTCTATTCAGGTATGGTTAATAGCAGTTGTATGGGAGGATTATTCAGATACCTTTTCTGATTGTCCCTGGCTTTGAACACTCAACAGCTGACTTCCCAGTAGTCACTACTTGTCTTCTTCCTGGTAATCCTCTACAATGATGATTGCTCTCCATTCCTGTTTTAATTATTTTCTCGAATTTCTTTCTCCCTCTCCTTCACCCTTGAACTGATCTGACACTAATTATCTTCCAAGACATTTCTCTAATGGATAAACTCCAAAGCATAATGCAATAAAATTGTATTTACTGTTAATATACTGCTCTAAGACTTCCCAATTAATCCAAACAACACAGAACGTAATAGTCATTGTAAAATAATGATGGATGAATTTATTTTGTCTGAGTGGAGGAATTGCTTTACAAGCATTGATCTTTGATATCTTGCAACATATAACATTCATATTAATTATGAAAATATATTCCTAGTGTGGTCTGCAAAGGGCCTATAGATCACCTCTATGCAAAAGAACTGTTTCTTTTCCTTGCTAAGCATATGCAATTCACAGAAATTATCTATTTATATAGTCAAACAACAAAGCCACAAAGCTCAAGCAGGTGACAGGTTGAGTTTAACTTTCTACTCTCCTAGAAAACTCTGAATAAAACAGACAGTAACGGAGAATTTTAATGCACCATCCAGCATCATTCTCAGGTGATCCAGTTATGGAAAAAGGAAACTTAGCTGGCACTGGAGGAACCATGGATGGTATGTTTACAGTACCCAAAGTCAAAACACGCTCCAAATCCAAGAAACAATAGTTGGGTCAATATTCTGTCCATTCAGTTCACAGAAAGCAGCACCACAGTTCTAAAGGAGCAGGCGGAAATTATATTAAGTGCAGAGAAAAATGTCAAACTGCTTGACTTGGTATTTCATGGGGGAGATTTTCAGAAGCCTTCTCAGCCCCTGACTGGCACTGGACAACCAGCGCCTGACCTCCCACCACGGTTCCCATCGTAATGCCAGTGATTGTCTTCCATTCCCATTTAATTGTTTTCCCCAGTTCTTCTCTCTCTACAGGTGATACAGCAGGCCCTTTTTTCCCCACTAGATACTTCCATTGCTTTCCCCATATTGCTTTTGTTGTTTTAAGACATTTTCCACTTAAGATTTGTGAGCATCCTGATGCACCAGGCTTTCCTACGTACTGCTGTAGATCTGTTTAATTTTCTCTTTATTGTGTGACTTCGTTAAAAGCAAACAAAACCCAAGCCTGATTAAACCCAAAGGAACTAAGTGATTTCTATTTGCTTCTCTGTGCTTTAGACTGAGCTCCATAAGAATACCATTAGTCTCTTTCTCAGTTGATTTTCAGTGGTGTTTTCTTTAAAGGGTTAATAAACTAAAAGAGGTCTATTTCTAGACTATGCCAATTTCTACTTCACATTTTAAAGCATACATTTTTCTCAACATTCATGTATTTGAAAGCTGTTAAGTAAAAATTGCATATTCTTTTGTAATGATAAGGTATGCACATAGCACGCAAAACCCATGACATAACAGTCACTGTTTACCTCTTCCCTCTGAAAGAAATCACCTTATTCGGTTCAAAAGAACATATTTCATCTTGGATCCCTTGAACCAAGCAGCTGATGAAATGAATGTATTTAATGCTAATGGATTAAACTAACTAAGCAACCAGTGTGGTATTTAGCCTTCTTAATGTGTTTCTATATCAGATGTCACTAATGGAATTTAGGGGGTTTAATTCTTTCCTGCTTAGGAGCTTTTATTCATAATAGGTTTTCTGGGTATTAATGTTGTAAATTTAAATTATAGTAATTAGGGAAGTTTACTTTAATATCCCGTGAGTTGCATTGCTATTTTTAATAATGTAACTATTTTTTGAGGGTTCCCCCCTGTGCAAAGTAATACAAGAACAAAACCTGATCTTGTGCAACGACTACCCAGAACCTCTTTCTTTGTGTAATGAAGGCATAACATAGGGTGGGTAAATAAGTTATCTCACACCTATTACATATCAGGATGATACTTTTCTGACATTTAAAGGTTATGTATGACAGTGAGGACCCCACTGCCATCTTTTATTTGGCAGGTACACATAACGTGGGCAACTTGTTAGAACTGAAAACATTGAAGAGTTGAGGAATCTGCCAATGTAAGATAACACTACAGTAAAGGAGCTCGCGTGTTGGACCCCTAGGGAAATTATTTGAGAATGTCAGGCATTTGTTGAAATTGAGTGTTTATCAAAGGCAAATACATGTGCTCTTTGGAAATATCTATCTGGATCACAGATTTATCTGCACATTGTTCTCAGAGGCAGCATGCTGTTGCAAGGTGGCATGGTGAGTTGCAAAAAACAGGGAGTTGACCAAGGGAAAAGAACATCCGGTCCATCACTGCGCTATCAGAACACCTAGGCTTTTCTTGTTTTAACCAGAACACTCAAGCAACATTCAGCTGCACATAAGATTAAAAACAAAAGTGAAAGCTTTTTCTATCTTCTGACCTGCTCTGATTTCTTAATTTAATGTGAATCTTTGCACACGTTCTTCCGTGATTTTCAAAGTCCCTTTCTTTGCAACAATACTTTTGCTTGAAAAGGACTATAGTTACCTTTATTTCTCTTACAGAAATTTTTCTTGAAAGATAATATATCTCATACTGCAAGCAAATACAAAAAGTTGATAAACTCCATTAAAACGGAACAGCAAAAATGCACACTTAAAGCAGAAATGTATCCTTGAGTAATTTCACATCTAAGAAAAAAAAAAAGAGAATTCCACTCAAAAGCAATAGACACATGAACATTATTATTCTCACATGAGCAACAGTTATGTGCTGGCATTTTAACCTTCTACTGCACTAAAGAACAACTTAAGTATTTCAGAGCTTTATAGAAGAGCCAGGGATAAAGAAGAGAACTACCTTGACTTTGTATAGCTGTAGGGGTTCATACTTTACATCACACTCCCACCATCTTCTCATAGAACCACATCTAAAACAGGTGTTTATCCACCGCCATTTATCAGCCAGCAAACTGAGGTAACTCACAATCAGTGCCAATCAGCCAATTATCTTCACACACCAATCCATGAGCTAATTCCACAGCAAGCCAAACAAATGCCACAGCTCTCGTTTCAACAACAACAAGCTTCAGATTCATGGCAGTACATGCTCACAGCTCTTGCTTTCCTGTTTCATGAAATCACATAAAGAAAAAACAGTTGATTTATTCTAGTGAGCATCTATCACTAGTAATACCATGTCCTCTGAGTGTTGTGCATTTATTTTGTGTGCAAAATTATCTCATGAGGGCTTGAATTAAAGGCTCAGAAATGAGGTTGTTAAGATTAATCTTTTGCCTACATCCTTTCTCTCTCCAGTAGCATTAGGAGCACAGGGATCAGGGATCTCCAGACAAACTTTCCACTCTCCATAAGGTGTTGATGTACTGAGTTCACCTGAGCATAGCAGCAGGTACTCATTAGAAGTTTCCTCCACTGTCAGCTTTGGGACATGAACTCTCTTTTCATGGTGGAAAAACAAAACAGTTTACCAAAAGATTTCCTAAATAGGCTCTGGCTCACATAGCGATTACCCAGAAATCATTTCCTAAGTGAGACTGGATGTTAATTTTTGTGATTACACAGAAGGAAGTAACAATAAATAGTCTGTTTTTATGGACATCGAGTTAATTTGTCCCAAAGCAGTCTAACAAAGTAATACATGTGGGAAAAAACCAAGGGAGGACAACTGGAATTTGTATCTTTGAAGGACAAGGCTTTGAGCTAATCTAGCCAGCCAACATGGGCTGAAATGAAAACCGTACCTTTCACTGCTCCCAGATGCAGATTTGTTCCTCCACTATGACACCTACAAACAATAATATTTCTTATGCCACTGCAGTATTACTTTTTGTGCATTCTCAGTAAGCAAGATGAGGCAGATTCATTCCAGTTGCAATGGCTAGCTCAGGGACCGATTTTCCCCTATTGGCCACAGGACTCACTGCCCTGTGTTGCAGAGCTCCGCTGGAGAAAGAGCTCAAACTGTTCAGTGCTTTGACCAAGAAATGCTAGAGGACGATCTGAACTGGAGAGAGATTTTTTTTTTTGGTGTCACTGCTTGTAAAGGATGCAAGTTGCGCCCAGTTTTGGAAGGCAGCCAAAACACAGTGGGAGGTAAGGAATGAGAATAACTGGCTGAGCAAAATCACTTATTAGCCAATAAAATTTGGTAAACACATGCATAGCTATGGAAAACTCTTGTATTAGAAATGAGGGGTAATAGATGAAAGTGCCACCACAGGCACGTTGTATAACAACACGACACAAAATCTTGCATTACTCGCAGACACAAAACTCAAGATCTTTTTATTTAAAACTGCCTCAAATAATTTGACAATATCCTTGATGAGGTTTAGTCCACGAAGTTAGTTGTATTTAAACAAGGTGTTTATATTGATGATCCTTATTTTCTGTAAAAATGTAAAGCTTAATCAAATATAATACAGAGGGACTGTATTATCAACTGAAACGGGGCATAAAATAAATTTTAGGTTTCTGTAGTCTTTCTTCTCAGAAAGAGTTTCACCTAGGAGAAGATTAGTGTGTTCTGGTTTTGGAAAGAGATGAGGAGCTTATAGCCTAGCAAATCTCTCTTCCCGTAATTCCCTCTCCTTAATTAATCACAAGCTTGATCTTCCTTGTCCTGGTCTGCACAGCAATGCATTTCACATGCAGGTACCACAAGTTTCTTCCCGAAGCAAGTTCATATGCCTCCAAAACACACTGCCGGGGGAAGCGGATGAGAAGGGAGAACTCATGCTGCCAGGGCGAGTTTGGTAACTTCAAACACCATATGCAAATGCTTACTGCTGTACACACACTGTCAAAATCGCCACTTAGGGAATGTGCTGATGTATATAATCACAAGAATACCACAAAGAGGAGTACAACACACCATATGGCAAAAATCAGAAGATGCATGGGCTGTTCCCACATAAGGAAGCAGCCTTTGGGCACAGGTAACAAAATAAACATAGAGCAAAACCAATTGGAAGCAGAAAGGAAAACAAGCCCCGAGTAAGTTAGAAGATGCTCTTCAAGTATGTGTGACATGAAATCAAAGGAGCAAAGTGAGTTATCAGTCACTACAGAATGGCAACTTTTAGCCAAGAGGCATGGGGTGGGGGGAGACAAAGAACAACTCACTATAAAATAGGGATTTTATTGAATTGCTAAATTGAAGTCTTTTTTTTTTTTTTTTTCTGACAGCTCTAGAGATCTAACTGAAACAAAAAGAAACATAAAAAGAACCACCCCAGGAAACATACTAATGTTTATTTAGTGCAGTTCTAGTAGCTTCTAATATAAATGAGTTTCTTTGTCATCTCTTGGAAGCAATCTCTTCCTGGTTTTCATCAAGCTAACAGAGTAGGACAACATGCTGAGGAAGAACTGCATTGCTATAATATCGCAGTACTAAAAGTCACGGTAAACTACATACGCTGTTAAATTACAAGCATCCCCATATAAGTAGACTCTCAGCTCTCTAATATCTTTTTTTTTTTTTTTTTAAATATTTGTGCCTTTGGAAAACAATCAACTTTATTGGATGCATTAGTGTGCAACACATATTAGATGCATTACCAAGGAAGAAGAAACTGTTTCCCAAGTTTGATTTATCACTAATGTGTCAATTCATTTCCCAAATGCAGTTGATATGATACACCTAAGAATATCAGGCAATCAATAGAAAAGTTATTGATCCTACATGTGCATTTTTTTTGCATAATATTATTGTCGTGGAACACCTATGCGCATTACCACTGTATTTAATTGTTTGAATTCAACATTTAATAATACTGTTACAAAGGGAGTTTTTAGCTTCTTAATCAGGAATTTTGTGTGTGTCTGGGAAAAAAAAAAAAAAAAAAGGAGCTCCACTGTTCCCGTAATAAAGCATTAAGTAAAGAATAGCCACCTTAGCTAAATTCTTTGTTTATGCCCCTTCTGTAGTGAGGACAGGCAGGCATCTCCAGGTGAGTGGGAGATGGAGGATTTAAACTGGCATGTCAAGCATCTTGCATCTCTCAATTGCCTGTAGGAGTATCCTGGATTAGCTACCATAGACTACTTCTGCACAGCTAATAATGCTTCTATCATCTCTACTTATGTGTCTGCAGATTACAGTGCTTGCGACAAATACAGGATTTCCATGATCAAGGGAAGTTCTTATGACACTTCTGTAATTTTAAGAGCATCATCTTTGAAAGCAACACAGCCTTATTCTTATTAAGTAAAACATTTACTTCTTAAGCCTTGCTATCTCTTCTTTGAGCAAATAATTTATATATTAAAACATACTTCTTTTATAGGAATAGCTAGAAGATTCTATGCAAATAAAATGTGAATCTGACATGTATTTTGGGGCCTATATATAGCTCTATATTACTGCTTCAGTAGTCTATCGTGTTGGTTATACAATAGTATGTTGATAATAATGCAAAATGCCTCAGTAGTCAAGAAAAATAAATAGCACCTAATAGTTTGATCTCAATAAAAAGTGAAAAATGGTGACAACTCCATCATCGTTGCCTCCGCATGTGTGTATGGAGGTATAACCTTGTCTTCCTAACTACTTCCCGTCTTACCCCTCTCAAATATATGCAGATTTTTCATTAATACAAACAAAAAGCAAGTGCAAGTCCAAACCATTATTTATTATATATGCTCCTGAAGTGGATACACATATGTAAATACATGAAAATGTGCTATATACAACCACTACTAGAAATATACACTATTTTATTTAAAGCTATTGAATAAGCTAGAGCAGCAATTGGTGCTATTTGCACTTCATTAAAGATACCAGATAGACCTTCTGAATGACTGCAGTCAGTCTACATATTCTGTAGAATCCTGAGCCCACTGTGGTCAGTGGCAGAGTTATAGATGATATAATCTTCAAACAATAAAAGTCAGGGACCAGAATCCAACTGCAGTTGATGTTTTTCTTTTAATACCAAAGGAGTCTATTAAAACAAACCAACAAACTTGCTAGTATAGTAGAAAGAGAATAACTGTTCATAATATTTTGAACTAGAGACTGAAGTAGTGAGCTATGTTAGAATATGTCTGCTTTCAAAAACAAAGACAGATAACATTAATGCATTTATATTTTGATAGAATCTGGAATTCTTCAACCTAATCTAGTAATCTGTCAGTATGATAAGGTAGGGAAGATTTTCAATAAATGTAGAAAGCATTGAAAATAGAGAGACAAATCGTTTAATTATAAAGGGACAGTTTTTACAAATATATATATATATATATATATATATATATATATATATATATATATATATATCTGTTCACCCTTGCCCCCTCATTCCAAGTAACAATCACATCCTTTTGGAGGAAGGGTTTTGGCATATACTCATTTTCACATGAAACAGCCTCAGATAAGTCATCATGAATGGTGGCAGTCCTACTCACTGTTGGATACACGCATTTGTAGGTGCTGCCACACCGGAGGAACAGAGAGCATATATAGCTTTGAGGAAGAACAGGAGCTGGGCAACACACGTAGAAGGAGCAGAGGATGAGTAAAAGGTGGCAGGGCAGCAAGACATAAAAAAATGTAACATTGGCTTCAAAAAAAAAACCTCTGTGAGAGAAACTGTAAACAATATGTCTAGTCCTTTAAAAAGGACAAAAGCATACCACATGAAAGCCTGTTACAGTTATAGTCTTACCAGCCCCATGTGAAAATTTAGAATTGTAGGGGTTGGAAGGAACCTCAAGAGGGCATTGTGTCCGACCCCCCAGGCAAAGCAGGTTCCCTAGAGCAGGTTGCCCAGGTAGGCGTCCAGACAGGCCTGTTGTTGGAACAATTACTCACACTGAAATTTAGATAATATAACTTGTAAAGTAATACACCAGCCTACCATTTAACACTTATTTTCTTCAGAAACACTTTTTTTTTCCCCTGATTCTAGTGGGATTAAGAAAGTTTACCTGAAAGACTTGAGGCCTCTTCAAGACAAAATTTTTAAATTCAAGACAAATTTTTTAAAGATCTAGAGCTATACTGTTTTGAGTTAAATTTTCCCTACTCCCTAAATGAAAATACTGATCTAAAGCAGTGTTCAAAACACTAGTCAGTGTCTGTCCATCAATTTTTCTCTATCAGTCTTCCTGATAAAAACAAGCTTATTTCTACTAGACCATGCATAATACCATCTTCAGAAATAAATTGGAAAGTTAATAGGAATGTGCAGATGTTAAACTGCATGCAGCAATGAGAAAAAAAAAAAAGCTGATAAAATGGTCAGTGTGTAGCTGTCTTTCTCCTGGCTCAAATAAAACATAACTTATTTATAATCTCAGTAATTTTACTTTACCGTGTTCTTAGAAAAATTGAATTCTTCTTGGCAATGTGTGATTCAGTCATGATCATACCATTTCAAAAGCCCAGGTGCTGTTTGAAGCCTCCCAAATTTAAAAAAAAAATAATAAAAAAATAGAGATCTCATACTGTTCCATTTTCATCAGTCAAAATGATGAGAAGAAAGGAAAATGGTTGGAGTCCTAAATACGGCTCATTGCACTTTTCTTTTCAATGTGCTCTGAATTTACCTATTACACTGCTTGCTACTCTCCCTATGAGAAATTCAGACTATATGCATTCATCATGCTTGGAGCATGAAATCAAGAGAGAATAAATTCCATGTCATGAATAAAGCAGCAAGCTGATAAAATATAAGATACTAACACAGGTATTTATGTTATTTCATAAAAGAGTTGAGGTTGTGTTATTTTGATCCAAGGATTTCAGGCCAAAGATATTTCAGAGGAACATTTAATTATCTTGTATAGTGTAGTCAGATTCATTTGTACTGGAACGTCTAACATTGGCTGCATGAAAAGTTAATGGAAAAACAGTAGTAATTAATGAAGAGGAAAGAGACCAGCAGCAGCAAATCAGGTACTTATAGGCACAGTAGACCCAAGTACACTAGACCTGATTTCTGTTTCTCCCGTAAAATCAAAACTCAAGATACCACCAGCCAGCCTACTTGAAGCGGTTTTACCCCAGATCCCACACCAAGGGGATGCAGTCACTGTGCTGCTGTTTAGCTCCTTGAATCAATCTACTTTAGAAAAGGCTACTCCTGGGGCTGCCAGAGACTCAAAAAACAGTCAGAATGAAACCCAATAAAATTCAGATACTCAAGTCCTCTAACTTCCAGTTTCTCAGTCTTTATTTTCTTCAGTGTTCATTCCAAATATTTGAAATGTTGGCTCTGTTCATCATTTTAGAAATTGAAGTTGCCCACTTCAGTACTTTACTGAAAAGAATTATGATAACGACAATAAAAGTTTTCCTCTCATGGTATAATAGATCCACGCTTTTATGGGCTGTTCTGGCTGAATGACTCATTCATCATCCACTAATTCTTCTTCATTGTTTTGTTACTTGGTTTTCTGTGTGTTTATTTTCCTTCAGCTATTTCCAAGTTGAGTAGGCAATGCTTTGTTATATCATTTACAGTCGTGGATGTTATGGTAGTCCAATGCAAGCTCATTGCAAAACTCAAATCCCACGATTCCTTGAAATCCCAGCAGCCATCTGTACTTCCCCATCTCATTGTGGAAGTCTCCTTGGTAGGAAAAGGAAGAATAGCTAAATTTACAACTCCACCTTCTTGTTATGCGAACAAGGCACATTGCAAAAACATTACCCTCTCTTATGGAAATTCGTCAGATTTGGGGCGATTTTTCTGGACAGAACAGTCAATCATAATACAATTCTTATTCTCAGTGGCACACACATTGAGATACCATTGCACGTGTCACTTTTAGGTCAACTTTGAGATCAATATGGGTTTCCTAATTTTAAACAAAAAATATTAAAAATAGATATTAAAAAAAAAATCATGACAACTCCCACATAAGCCATCTATTCACCCTCATCTACTTCACGTGCTTAAGGCGCTTAATTATAGTGACCCAGTATTTATTTCTAAATATAAGATTTTAAACAGCTTATTTTCCTTCACTATTTTTCAGTCTTGTAGTTTTTCTGGCTTCTGCCTTAAAGAACCAGCAATACTACAAGGGTACTTAAGAGTGTTTTCATAGCTTTTCTTTAAGCAATAAGTTAGAAATTACTTTTTAAATGCCTATAATAAATACATTTATAACCTTATTTCCCTGAGTCCAAACTGCAGATAATCTCCATAAACACCTCAAGTATACTTTGAGTCACCAGATTACTAAATTAAATATTGATTTTTTTCTTAAATTCACAAATGGATTCCTTTTATTATTATTATTATTTTTTAATTAAGAACAAACCCATGTTCTTCTAACTTAAATGCACACGACTTATCACAGCTTTTTAATATCATTTTTTTCCTGGAGCTCGGCATTTGTCAGGATCCATGGTTATGTTCAAGGACAGATACTGTTTAAGAATTTTCAGTTTAAAATATCTGTAAAGAATGTCACCTGATACCATTCTAATTCTTTTTTTTTTTTCTCATTAGAAGTCCAGATTAGTTGATGAATTATTTTATTATTTTTATTTGTTTTGATATTTCTGTTAAAGACCAGATCCTTAGTTGTTACAGAGCAGTTCAATATCACCTGGAGTGAAAAGAACTGTCAGTTTATACCAAGTCGAAAGATCTAGCCCCTATGTTTTAATGTTACTTTTTAATGGAAAAAAAAATCTAGCATTTATATTATAATGAATGCAGCTTCTATACATAAAATGAGTATAATACCCACACTGACAAAATTTGGTTATTTTCAGGAAAGATTCAAAACAAGACTGCACTATGTAAACGAAGCCACAAACTAGAACGGTTCTCCCCCTTTTTTTAAGTGGGACTCCTCTTCCTATCTTTACTACCAAGGTCAGATGCTTTACTGTTTAGAAAAATCTTTTGTGACATTTCTCTTTGTAGACAAAATCAGAATATTATAGGCTTATCACACAACCCAAAGTTTTCTGTTTTAAGCAAGAGAAACATGTCTGGCTCATTCATTTCCATATGTCACATAAAACCCTCTCCTACCGGGTAAATTAGGAGTTTCTAAAATTGCTGTATTATTGATGGCAGAATAATAATTTAGAATCATTTACATAACTCATATAACATGGCTCCGTCTTATAAATTGTGTGTTGCTGAAATGCATAGCTCTGAAGCCACAGCCGGGAAGTCCGTCAGTTAAGACCATGAATCTTGGCTCCCTTGACACCGAGGATGCTGTTACTTATCTCAAATTGCGTTTTAATTGGTAGGCAGTGTTCAAGTATGCATAACGCTTGAATTTCAGTACAGAAGTCATATTCATATATTTGCTACCACTGGAAGATTCCATTAAGGGCTGTGTAATATGTCTATTCCTATTTTGAAACTCAAAATACTTTAATAGGCGCTTGTGCTGCATTCTGGCACCTCTGCTGCTGAAAGATGTGTGATCCCCCCAAACCCTAGATATGCATTAGGTAAAATGGAGTTCTGGTAGTATTTAAGTAGCTATAAGCCCCTCCAAAACTAGGTTTCTACAGTACTAACTGTTAAACAGACCAAAAAAAAAAAAAAAAAGCCAAACAATCAAACAAACAAACAACAACAAACACAACACTTTTACAAAGAATGTCACTGCTATGTTTCAATGAAGAAAAATGTTTTCTTTGTGTAGTGAATAGGAAAGCCTAGACCAACTTTTTTGGAGAGTAAGAGCAATTTGAACATAAACTTCCAAACAATGGTCCTTCATACTAATCTGTTATCTGAGTTAATTATGTGTTAACATGTCTATGATAACCAATAAAAATCTATTCACTGCTTAACAAAAATCTCTGCACTAATAGATATTTTAGTATGATTGTTCTATGATTTTAATATGTGTATTATTTATAGATAGAATATATAGATATATGTTTCTGCCACACAGAAAACAGATATTAATTTCATTTCATTAGGATAAGCCATGATGAAGGAAATTGCATTCACAGGTCAATTGCTCCAAGAGGAAAATTAAGTAAACAAAACTGACCACAAAAATGTCTTCCAAGTAGCAGAGATTTCTCTTCCTACAGACCAATTACTTTATTTCTTGTTTAGAGCGTTGTGTTGTTTTGCTAACAGCAACAAATTACAAGAAACAAAATACCTTTAAGATCAAGAAGAGCTATCAGCCCCACTGATTTCATGACCTACAGAAGCTGTTCATGACCGCATAGCACACCCAGCAAGGATGAGAAAATTAAACATCCTGGGTCAGCTGCTCTCATATCTATGGCACGCAAAGGAGTCATCCCTCTGCTACAACACACATGTCCCTAGCAGAAGGACATCAATACCACTAGCAAAGAACATAGCTGGTAAGGCATGTTAGATAGATACTACCATCCTGGTCAAGTAGTTGAGACAAGTAGATGACAGCAGGACCCGTGAGGAAAGGGTATAAACTCCCTGAATTAGGATATAGAGAGCTATCCATGGGGACTTCATTTCTGGGCCATACTAAAGAAGCCAAGGACTAGAAGCAATTGCCTTAGCCTGGAATGCATCACATGCCCTGTCTCCTGGGAGCCAGGGATCTCTTCTTTCTAGCATATCTTCTAAAAGACTCAGGCCAGTCATTGCCTTACCAGTAAAATGGGAGTAAGAACACCTGACAGGCTGCATACACCAAAGCTAAATATTCTGCAAGAAGGTCTAGGCAAAGAGTGCCTCTCAGTCATCTGCAGAGCTGCTCGTGCTCTGCGTCCCAGCAGACAGATTTGTGGCTTCCCACTGGAGACCCACGAAAAAAATAAAATCATTTCAATAGTTACTCGTGCCTTTCTAATTTGGTATGTGCTTCAGTTCTTCTCAAGGAGATCTGTAGTCTATAGAATATTTACTTGTCAATTTAAGGAAGGATTTATTGAAATAAATATCAATTTCTTTAGTGTCCATACAGCTTGCCTACTTAACACAGCCGATACAGAACACTGGAACACGTTGACTTAATTTGCACTTCACAAAATACAAATATATATGATTATGTTTGATTGCATTACGTTGCTAATCAGCATATTCAAGATGGCTACATGCATATTATAATAAACTCCAATTTATTATGTATGTGCATGAACTGTATTAAGTCAATACATTGCCTAATTGTGTAGGCAGAAACTAATCTTCCCTGATATTACACATGTTGCAACAGTTCTCCATGAAAGAAATAGCTTTTATTTCAAATCTTTCTGTAATAGGATAGATTAACAAAGCACTACAATCCCATGAAAGACATCAATGCATTGGGATTAATTTGCTAAACTAATATTTTCCTTTTATTAGAACAACACTGTATTAACATTTAAATACCTTGTTTCATCTGAGTATCAGAACGCTGTTCTAGTTACTCATTTTTTCTGCATCTGTCATATCTGTACTCCTAGCAAATATCAATTCATTGTTAACAAAACCCCAACTACAGCAATTAGTGTTCTAAAGATAAGGATATTGCATTCCTTAGGAGAAGCTGAGGCATATTATGTTAATTTGTTTGTCTGTCTCTACATAGGGACACTTGCCTTTAATTAAGTAGATAAGACAAGTTCTAATGAACTCTTCCTAAAATGTGCAAGTTGTGATTTAGTTTTAATAAGAGAAAAATTAATGCTCAGTATATCCTCAACAAAGTTATTTAGTTCAGATGCTGCAGTAACTTTACCTTTCAAGTGACAATCTTTATGCAGTCTGCTTATTTACCCTGAAATGTTAGTTCATGAAAGGAATTTAATCCCTTTTCAGAAAGTGAATGTAAGCTCCATGTGTCAGCTAACTCTAAAGCCTGAGAGGATGGACATACATAAATTTTGCATCAGCTTTCGTAAGTAGGGAAAAAACAGACCATACTTTATGCAAGGAAAAGAAAGTATAGCAAGGGTACTATCATTTCTGTCCGAAAAATAACTACTGTCAACTCTCAGCATGACTAGTCAGTTTGAGTGCAGCACTAAACAAATTCCAGTTCCAGAATGGTTTAATTAGTGCTAGTATTACAAGTCTGTGATTTGTGCTGTACAGTATGGACATGCCCTGTATTGCCAAACTAATACCAAAATGAAACAAACAAAAAAAACACGACCACCACAAAGCCATGCCACAAAATGCTGAGAGATGGGAAAAATCTGATGAGAGCCATAAGAGGATATGATATCTGCAGATAAAATCTAAGGCATGGTATAGGGTGGGGTATGTTACTTGAAACAAAAAGATGCAACTTCTATTACTGCGATGTCATAGATACCAGACTTCTGACACCTGAGCACAGTTCTGGAGACCAAGGGAAGCTCTAGGCAGAGGGGGAACCGACCATCTGTAAAGCACAGCATTCCACCCACATGCAGAAATGCCAAGAAAAAGGTGTCTGGTAAGCATTAGAAGAACAGAAGTGTAGAAGCTCAAACGAAAAATCCCAGGAAGAAAGAGTAGCAATACACAACTTGATTTAGGTGACGGAGAGAGACAATCTAGAGAAAAACACACGGTAATGACTCAAGTAAGTCTAATGATTCGAAGTACATGAACTTCAGTAAAAAGCCACCAGCCCTCTTACTGCCACATTTACCATTACATGGTCATTGAGGGCAGCAACCAACTTCATTCCAGGTGGATTCCAGCAGCACAGATAAGGTGCAACAGAGAAGAGGTAGTCATTAAATCCAGCAAAATAATTTGGAAGAGACACTGTCAATGCAAAAATATTCTTAAAAATAAACAAAAAACCACAGGACATCAATGCTTGTTGTTTACTGTGACACACAAGAGCGCCATCAATTTTTATGCCATTGGAAAGCACAACCTAGATACCAAGTGTCACACACCAGCTTAGTTTCCATTTGACAGGAGTGAACACAGACCATTAGTTTTATGTAACATTCTCGCTGACTTCAAAAGCAACTTTAAATCTATAGAGATCCACGTATATAGGCTAAGAAACCATTAAAATGCAGATATTCATTACTTCTAGACTCACCAGTGGGGAAACCAGCAATGAGACTTTCATGCTGTTTATTGCATTAAAAATAGATAGGTAGGTTCATTAAATAAAACTCTTCTAATATTAAAGGAATCAGCACAAATCCAGAGCAAAAGTAACCAGAACACAGAATAAAAGAAACCACAGCCTGTTACCAGTTACTGCAGGCATTTTAGCAGATTTTAGTACCGTTTGGCAACATAACAGGCAAAGCACGTCACACAGAATCTATTGTAAAGGACAGCAGGGCAGGAAAAACAAAACAAACAAAGAAAAAAAATCAACAGGAACCAACACAAACACATATTATTATTTATTGACATGCTATCTTATTTTTGTATTTCAGAAGGGTCTGTCAGCCCTAGCCTGACCGTCTAAGGGACAGGCTGAAATTCAGGGCTCTGCCACGGTCCCTAGACAAACCTGCAAACAAAATAGTGTCACAGGAGGAGATGACTTCCTATCAAGATAGTGACATGGAAAAAGGCAATTTCCTTCAGAGGAACTGAGCAAAAATACAGCTTGTTTGTGCTCTAGCATCATGAGAGAAAGAAATTTCACCTCTGAGACAAACAAAGGTTTCTGTCTTTTGGCAGGTCTGATCACTTTGGAAGTGAAAGGCATATGAAAACCCAGCAATACCTCAGAGATGCCAGTTCTTTCCCACACCTCATAAATAACCTGGTATATTACTCAGTCTAGTAGTGGCTCACCTTTTCAGGATGATTTTACTAGCAGGACAGCTGATTAAGCAGTTTGGCAAGGTGCTCTGAATCCCTCAGGGCTGCAACACGTCTTCTGCCTTGCTGAATTCAGTGCTCCTACATAGCTTGCCATAAAGCTTTCTATTTACATTTTTAAATGTGCAGACCAGCAGATATTGATCTTTTCTAACATTAGATACTGCAACAGATCAGTAAAAGGCAGACCTGGCATATGGTTCATTCTCTTCCAATATGCCACAGGGGACTAATAGCAGCCACCTTATGGGACATTACAACCACATTCAATAAGGGCAAATTTTTGCCAAACTGGAAGTTACATATATATTTGTATTTCTTTATTACATTTGTCTTTATTCAACTTACTTTAATGTGGAAAAATAAAACAGATATAAGGACCTATAAGTACAACTTGTCTGATGTATGAGTCAAAATACTGATGACTCTCTAAATAAAGATCTAGAAATAAAGAAGCTAGTTGCTGTGGAATTTATTGGTTTTCACTTTTCTCCAGAAAATTTGGATACAGCTTACAAAAAAAGACAGACATTAAAAATCTCATAAAAGAGTTCTAGTTCATGAGTAACCTCTGGCAGCTGGACTCAAATGAAAGCATTTTTACTGTATTCAAAATACAGGAAACTACAAACATTTTCTGAAGTAGAGGAAAGGGGAGGGGAGAGGAGGGGAAACAGTAAACAACAGAACAAAATAGCTCTAACCAAAGGAGTATTTTTTAGGTTTCAAAAGGTTAAATTTACTGCGTAAAAAGAATTTGGTTACATCTATTAAACAAACTATTCTTAGAACACCATAGCAGTAAGAAAACATCAAAGACCTTCAAATTTACTTAATTTAGGTGTTTGATGTTAACTAAAAATCAAAGTACAATAGCCTAGGCAAGCAAGTACATAATTTTTATCTTAAACTTGCACATTATAATGGTGTTCTCAAGCTCCCCAGGAGAAAATGGGACAGTCATCAAAACCTTTGAAGTTTATCTTCACACTCTTTCTGCATTCACAGAGAAAAAAAAAAAAAAAAAAAAGACTAATTTATATTTTCGTTTGTTTGAATTCAGTAGGGCATTTGAGTCAGCAAGGATGACTTTTCTCTTTTTTTTTTTTTTTACCGTGTATATTTTATAAATAGATAACTTATACTGTATGGTACTGCAATAACATGAGCCTATTTTTACAACAGCTCAATTCTTTTTTTTTAAATGAATTAACTAACTTTTGCTTTGAAAACTCAATTCAAGGTTTTAAGCCCCTGTAAATAACTCAATCTGTCAGAAGAATTAAATGGAGTCTAGGGTGCACCTAGAAGATACACCTATTACTCCATTAGTCCAAAGAACTTCACCTTTAACAATTTCTCACATGGACTGTTATTTAATAGAAGACAACTTGTAAACATGCTGTCCCATAACAGATTAACAAATGTCTGCCTTATTTGAAAGGGATCTGAGAATACATAGCTCTCTTCCCTGCTTTTACCAACTACAAGAAAAGCCAGGCACAAGGATAATACCTGGGTCCCCACACCTACATATGTTTGTGTGGTTAAAATTGAGAAAAGACTCCAGAAATATATACTTTACCCACTACCTTGTACAGCAGGCCATAAAATGTTTCTGTTCCAGGAATTCCCCTAAATACACATGGAAAACCTCCCCTGGACTTGTATTTCCATGTTTGAAAAATGGCATAATTTTGAGAGCACTTCCATTAAGTGCTCTCCAGTGGAGTTTCATACTATCCTGCATTGACACCTGTAAATATTGATGCATTTTTAGTGTCACAGAAATGCACTGATTAGCAAGGTAGCACAATTTGTTGATGATAAAAAGTTACTCTGAGTAGAAAGGATGAGAGCTGACTGCAAAGAAATCTGGAAAGACTTTAGGACACTGAGCAGCTTTGTGTCAAAAGGCAAACTGAATTCAGTGTAGAATAATATACGGCACAGGTGACAGAAAGCAATCCTACATTCAGAAATAAAATAATGGGCTTTGAGTTGACCTTTACCAGGAAGGCGATCCCAGAATTATGACAGATAACTCCATCACAGAGAGCAACAGCATTCTAAAAGCACGTCAGGTCTTAGGAATTACAAGTCAAGAAAAAGGGAACAAAACAGAGAACTTCCGACCAATGGCTAATGTGGTCTGACTCTCCCATCTCAAAAGTGATCAAGGAGATCTTGAAAAGGTTCAGAGAAGATTGCAATGAACAATCATAGTTTAGGAACAACCTGTGTTCAAAGAACAGACATGGTTATGACTTCTCAGCCTGGAAAATAGGTGAGCGAGGGGAGAGAAATCTTTTTGTAGCCTTGTGTGTCATACAGAGGATAGCAGGAGATCACCTGTTGGTGATGGAGAGGGTATTGCCTAGTTTCCACCAGGTTGCAGGTTCAAAGTCAACAAAAGGAGATGGTTCTTTGATGGTTATGCACCTAATCTTTGACTCCCACCCATGGGGTGCTGTGAGTGACAGAAGCTCATCAGGATTCAAGGAAGGACTGGGTGAGTCTTTTTTGTCACCCTGACAATTCCTCTGATCGGAAAATCCATTCAAAATCCATCTCATCCCTCTTCTGGCTCAGGAAGTCTCAGAGCCAGAAATTGCTGCAGGGTGTTTGAAAGAAGTATAACTACCCGATTTTTCTGTCCTTCCCTGACTAGCCACTTTTGCCCCCCATCAGAGGCAAAGTCTTCATTTAGAGGGTCTAGTCCTGCATGGCCTGTATGCACTGTAAAAACAACTTAGGCCTGGCAAGTGTCACAGACATTACAAGGCAAGGAGCAGAAACATGCCTGGGAGAGGGAAAAAAAACAGGCTTTATCTTTTTTTCAGCGTGCTTTTAGAAAAGCTCAAACTAGAACATGCAACCACACTTCAGATGTTTCAGTTGGGAGACTACTAGCCTTAAAATACCTTTGTTCCTATTGGAGCTAAACATCACACGGGATGATTCAGAGCACCTAAATAGCACGCACAGCCTCCAGGTTTTTCCAGGTTATCTCCTTACTCAGGCAAAAGCAGGCACTAGACTGAATTTCCACCGTTCATTTGCGCAGCTCACAAAGCATCATCCTCACACGGTGAAGCCACACTTCGAAACACTCAGGTGTTCTCGTGGCCCTAGGGGTCTCCCACAGACATTGGGCTTCAGCCATGTCATGCTTTTGTTGCACTCTGGTTTACAAAGCTCTCAGGAACATCAAGCAGAATTGTTTCGCATGTGTGAGAGGCACTGTCAGTATATTTAGAAGGGCGTTGTCAGATGAGATTAAAAAAAAGCTTTAACCCTATATCTTAGACCAGTTTATACTATAAGCAGGTGTAGCTGTTATGCACATGCTTGAGCTGCAAATGCCACCCACAAGCTAGGTATAATTCCAAACGTATTTTTACAAGAAATATTTCACCTGTTACTTCTATTCTTACTCTTCTTAACCACTCTTTCAAAGCAGGTAACAACGAGGTGTACTGAACAGTCTGTAAGAGGCAGAGGAGATCAGCTGCTATATTTCTGCAATTCCTGTGGCATTTGAGAAGCTTTAGGAAATTTTATTACAAATTAGATACATAAGGATAGCTTCACTCATTACTGAAATGTCCAGGAATAAGCATTTCTACTGGGCCAAAGGGCAAAAGCCTTTTAGCAATGCACAACACAACAGTTTAGGAGAAGAAATGAAGAATATCTTTTCTAACAGAAGCTAGTGAGGAATTTTTAAGTAGGCAGAATGTAATTATCTCATTGAAATTAAGCCACGACATTGCAGCTTTCACCTCTACTCTTGAACGAAGTGCCATGGGATCTGTTTAATGACTACAAGTGGTCAGGACCTTAGTTTTATATCTCATTCAGAGGTATGGTGGGAAGGGATGTCAGCTCAGCATTTAAAAATCCCATTTGTTTTACATGCAGCTTGGGAATATTTTTAAGCTTTCACTTTTTATTGATTCATTCTTAGTAGTCAGAGAGAAAGAGTTTCCATAAAAATGACTGCAGGTACAAAATAGGTAACTGATCTTTCTGCAGCATAACAATAACACTGACAAGAAGAATGCGAAGATTCTGTAGTATTTGTGTGCTAATACTACATTAAAAATAAAGAATAAAAAAAGAAATGGGAAATTTTGAGGAATATTCAATCAAAATATTACGCGATGTATGTCTATATTTTAATGTAAATATATCGAAGCTATAAATGGAAAGGATTTTCACTGTGGTCATTCAGCCACAGTAATGAGTTAAAAATAAAAGTTTTTAACATAGCAACTCATATGCCAGACATGGGGCACATTTATACATATTTTACTACAAAGAAAACACATACCGAGTCTCTCATCTTTCGTTCTTTATCACAGAGTAAGCTTCACAGTGATCCCACCAGTTAGTGCCTTTGACTTCACATTTTAACTATACTCTGTTTGAAATCATCTCAACTTACTGTACTGTAACAGGTGTACTGTGCTGTGGCTCTTCTCTGAGGAGACAAATTCATCCTTGCAGGAAACCTTAAATATAGAGAAGTTGCTCAAATTCTCTCTCGCCCATTTCCTATGCTCCACAAGTACTCCAGTAGATAGATAGCATAGATTGGCAATGATCTGGGCTCCAGGTGGATTCTTCACTGCACGGATACAGTCAATGATATCTAATAGTAAATTTAAATTAAATCAGTTCTATGAAGACACATGTACCAGCACTACAATACAGAGTCCCAGAGGAATCAATTCACTGACATGGGGAAGTAAGGCCTGAAAACTTTACATGACTGGGTAAAAACTGTACCAAGTGTATTTCATACAAGTATACACAGGCAGACTCAGATGACAAGGAATTCTATACTTTTTTCCCTTCTCCCTTTCACTCAATATCTAAGCCTCTTATGGAAGCTAAAGCAGATGGGAATGTCTACATATGCAAAGGATAAAGCCAGTTGGGTCTGCTGAAACTGAAAGGAACTGACCTGGGAAGGGTTTAATCAGGAAAGACAATATATTGAACACCTTCTCTGTTCAGGCCCAGCACTCATCAAGGAACACAGTAGTGGATAAAAGCAATTTTGTCACAGGTTCTGAAGGAACTAACGCGATCCCTATACTAACTAGTACAATGAAGGCAGCCCTGATCTCGGTATGGTTATCACCAGCTCAAAGACATCCTCAGGCACTGTGCAGATCACCCCTATGCCTGCATGCTGCACCTTCCCATGCACAACTTGTTCCTCCAGCAAATCACAGGTTCTGATTCCAAAGGGTAAGCAAAACAAGCTTTGTCCGCATTGACTAGATGGGAACCTGCCAGCATGTGGTGCTCAGCCAATGCTGTCCCCCCGTCTACACACAGCCCCGACGCACAGCCAGAACCCGCTTGTAATCCAGCAGCTGCTGGCTGCTTGTGACACACAGGGATAATCTTCAGAGAAATGACTTGGCCGACATACTTTTCAATTAACCTTTATCTTTAAAAGCATGTTATGTTATATAATACAATTTGCGATGAGTCTGAACTGAATTTTAATTTGTTTTATTTGTATTCTTTACATGCATCAGGGGTTCTTGAAAGTATTGAAAACTTGAAAAAAGTTTGAAATGAGTAGTTAATTTCTGAGTAGAAATTATACCCAAAACTAACAACTACGAAGGTGACACTTTTGCACCTCCTGTACAATGGGAACTAAAGTGTTAAAGCACAGCTCTAGAAAAATCCATATATCCAACAATAGCACTTAGAAAGTTTAGCAGGCATCCTCAGAACTTCATTCTGCTGAGCCCTTCAAAAAAAAAAATTGTCCATGTCTGACATGCACATACACAATATGCACCCACAAATCAGGGCCTAACAGGCAAGGTAATAATTTTGTCTGCCCTGTTTCAAGCATCCTGTAACAATCCGTAAGAAAGGATGTTACTGTTTGCAGCATCTAAGATCAGTTGTTAAAAAGCAGACCAAAGCTGTTTCTCACCTCCATCAGTTTGAGGTAATTTTGTACAGTAAGGTGGTTAGTTAAGATATGAATTTGGATTTCTTCCTGGTTTTCAAAATATGAACAGCCTAAAAACGATCACAGCAGCCTTCTAGACTTTTGCTGAAGAGGCAAGATCAGAAAGTGAAACACAGCAATGGTCTCCATTAATCTTCCACATTACTCCATGCTTTATCTTTCGATTCTGCTTCACTAATGCTGTTGTTCCCAGAGGTGATGACTCAGCCAAGGTTGCTTTCTTTTTAAAAAACTGTTCCCTCTCTGACTGAACAAGCATCAAACCCTTATTCCAATCTTTATACACTGTGAACAGGAAATTTCATCCCATTCTCAGCAGAAATAGCTACATGGACATCATAAGTACACTTACATCAGCACTGCAGCTTGAATCAGAAGAGCGTATGGAAACAGGTCTCTCAGTTTTACCCTCTACCTTTGCTGTGGTTTTCTCCACAGATCCATCTCAGAGCATGCAGTTTTGATCTCTTTTGGATGAAACTCAACTGGCAACTGCACTCCAGCATGTGTCAGCACACCCTAGCGCCCCATGGACATCCCTTAACAGGACTAGAACGAGGCAAAATGAAAACCTTTGCCAATGCAGGGGAGAGGCCCTCAGCTCCAGCTGTTTTGCTTCAGACCAGCTCCCTTTGGTCCTGACTACTTGCTGGTATATGCACAGATGTTATGACTCTCTGTGACGGCGTGCTCTCCTGCCACCACCACTTCTTACCATCAGTCTGGCCATTCCCTTGCTCAGACGCTGGCCTTGCTCATGCAGATAGCAACCAGTGTCCTGGCTACACCCGAGGCCTTGCTCATGCAGATAGCAACCACAGTGTGAGTTCTCCTCACGAGAGGTTCCTTACCACAACAGATCCCTAGTAGACGATTAATAGCTTACTAACCTTCCTAAACGCTGCTAAGACTGTAACGTAGACTGATTGTGCACATATAATCATCAAACTTTTAGCCATAAGCCATTGACCAAGTCTGGGACTAGGAGTGGATTCAGCCGCACCTAGGTTCCTCGCCTCTTTGGCTCAAGGGGTTTAGAAATCAAGGGGGTGCACTCTGAACCTCGTGACTCAAAACAAGGGTCGTCCTGACACATCTGACTTACCCTGTCCTCTGTGCAGTAAATAATCAAGCATACCTTGCCGTCTCAAATCTTATTTATGATTAAGTTTGGTTAGTTCACTACATGATATCAATAAATATCATGCAGCTTCTCTCTTATGAGCAAAGTGTATAAACTTCATCCATGACACTCTAACCTAAAGGGAGCGCAGGAGATGTCTGTGACTCTCCTTGTCCTTGTTCCTGTATGCATCCCTGCCCTGTGGGATCATGCTTTTACTGTAGCTTAATGCTCCATATGGTAGCTGAACAAACATTTCTATTCTGACTAACCAAGTACCCAGCCCTTACACAGCATGAACAGTATTTAGCTCCTAAATACTTCAAGCAACTCCTCTAAGTAACTTCCAGACAGATAACACAAGAGCTCTCATTCAGATTTCATTTCCTCCTGTAACTCCAATAGAGGTCACTTTTAATAGTCTGATATTATAATGAAACTCACCTGCAATTATATTAAGTTCTCAAAATTATATTTATTTTAGTTTGTTGTCAGCTTATACTCTATTTCCTACCTCACAGCATGTTCACATGATGAAAAAAAAAATTTATACATAAAATACAATCACTTACCTGTAAATGAAATACTACTGGGACTAGAGTGGCAAACTTGTGCAGTGATTGTTCGCTATGAAATTACATTCTTTATGAGAACTATAAAGTGTATTTGTGTGTATACAAGTGTCTGTATTTAAAAAAAAATAATACCTTTTCAAAAAGAGTAAAATTCCCCCCAGAAAACCCTCTAGCATTATTTTCTAAGAGCTAGCTAACTTGGAAAAATACATATTTTTCAGTATTCTTCTTGGCCATATGCTTATGCTTTCCCTTTTCCAGCAAGCGATAGGTTAAAATTGTTTTCAGAAAGACTGTGAATCCAAAGATGTAGCAATTAAAAAGAAAATTTCTAAAACAAAACTTTTAGGGAAAAAAATAAAATGAACCCCTCTTATGTAAGTAAATTGAATAACCTTCTCCATTATATTTCCAAAATGATTTTGACTATTTTTGACTAGTGCTTATCCCTTGTCATGTTACAGCTGCAGCAACGTATGTCAGACCTCTTCTATGTAATCTAAATAACTGTGGTCTTGTATCCACAGCAGGAGATTTGAAGTCAGGGCACTGCTGTCCAAGCTCTCATTTTGTCAATGGTAGTACGACGGGCAAAATGGTCTCTATTTTTAGTTTTCTGAATGCCTACAGTTTGCTCTGGATTTAAGAATCTGACTGTAGGTAATGCACGTTTGGAGTCAAAGGAGGTTACATTATGCTATCTTAAGAAAACAGAGATCCTGAGGTCTAGCCGATGTACTATAAACATCTTTGAAACTACTATATGAAAAGAGTTGTAAGAGAACAAGGGTTCTGTTTTTCTTTCACATTTAGGCAAAGACCACTGAAACCACACACATACAATGCAACATTTAAAATAAAGCTATTACTGTCTACATCAAGAGAAGAAAAGCCATCATTCCCAGACGTCAGTTGCAGGTTCACAAGAGAATCAGAGCTGCCTGGCTCATCCAGCATCTTCTTCAGCATGCTGCCTGCACTCACCCTTGTCCAGCTCTCCTCTCCCTCCCCCACTGTTCCCCACTTTCAGCAGCTGCCCAGCTGCTTTAGCTTTGCCTTAGCCAACTATTTAAGAAATTGGAAGCCTTTCAGAGAGGAAGATCAGATCACATGTCTGATGTATACCACATATATTTTATGGTTTCAGACACTCCCAGCTTTTCAGAGCCCAACACTCCCTTAATAAAAGCATCTGGACAGTTTCATCCATATAAAGATAATTATATTTCAGGACAGAGTGCACTGCCTCGCATTTGCCTCACAAAATACCACTTTATATTGTTGCCTGGCTACCCTCCACTACATTCAGGCACAGTGCTATTTTCGCCCTTTAAATGTACTAATTACTTAGTGCTGTAATTACAACACACTAGTTTAAAGGTTTTACCATTACTGCAGATAGATTAACAGGCTGTTGTAAGAGCACTTCAGAGCCTTTTGTTTCAAATTTCCATCATTAATCAGACCAATGTTTCCGTGGAAGTTCAATATTTATATTCCTCATAAGAGTGTATGTACTTATGGACATCTGTATTCATAAACGACATATAAAATATGGGTAAGCCAGCATTCACCAGGTGCACAATACACCTTTCTTAGGTATTAGACACTTGGTGAACCTCTGATCTCCCTGTCGTGGGACCAAGCCAAGGTCGGGCAGGATTGCAGGAAGGCAATTCAGTGGGTGCTCATCTTGCTGGGACACCCCACCACCCAGCCTTGCTATGGCCCTGTCTACCATCAGTTTTACATGCAGGTTTGTTATGCTCAGAAACAGAGAAGCAGATCAAGAAAATAATTCTTAGAGTAAAGTACTTTTCCTTAATAGGCTAAATCCTTTAATTACGTTCCACACAGCTTGTTGCATGAATTTACTACCATCTACTATGCTTGGCTTTTAGAGTAACACCTTTTCTACCTCTTAGATTAGACATGTCACTGAAGCAAGTATCTAGCTTTGACCTATTGGCTTCCCTGAGGTCTATGGCCTAAATCAGGATCACGAGGCTGATAATTGCCTGATACTGCAAAGGCCAAGAGTTTGGAAGAGTTTTGTTTAAAAAGCAAGCAAACAAAACAAAACAACAAAAACAAAAAAGCAAGCATCAACTTTCCATCTAAAGTAACCATCAACATTTCATTTACTTAATTACTTCTCTCTTGTTCCTGACATGTGATGAAGTTTGAGTCTAATAAATGCTAGTGATGCAATAAAAGTACTCGACCTCTGGGTTGCAAACACTGAAAACTGTTTAAAGACTGCAGTCTGGTACATTCTACATTTGGAGAGATTATTTACTCATAACTAGGATAACTAAGCATTGCATAAGATACAGGATACTTCAAATGCAGAACCAACAGCCTCTGCCCTAGCTCTTTGGTCCACAAAAGACATGGTAAATAAAGTCATAAGAAACTAAAAATTAGAGTTGTATATAATATTTAATCATGGGGAAAAGAGCATATAACCCAGGCACAGACAAGATAATGATAAGGCTTCAAAAATTAACAATCAAGTTCAACGCGTATGGAAGTAAAGACTTATTTAGACAAGATATTTCAACTGACTTCTTCACCCTTTCAGGGCATCTTTGTAATATAATCAAAGCACTTCCCAAATGCACTAAGTATCCCACTCCAGAAACATTGGTGAGGAACTGAAGTATGGTTCCACTATCCACCAGAAGAGTTTTCTGTTAAAAATAATAACTTATTAGTGTTAAAACATGCTTGGGGGACTTGAAATAGAACTGGCAGTCATGCAGGTCAAGCATCCAGCAATGACTGATTTTCTTCTGACCTCCTTGGTTGGAATTGAGAAATAAAAGAGAAATAAATAAAAAGGATAAGAAAAGTGAAGTTTACCGCAGAACTTTCTAGTTCTCTCATGTTATCTTTAGCTATTTCTATTTTGCAAATAGCCTAATTTAAATACCATTTGTCTATTTGTTCATTCCCTTTTATCTAAAGCTCCTTTGCATGGAAACTCAATTTTGCAGTAGGTTTCATATGCAGATGGGCTTGGCTACATTCATATATTGACTGTAAAATCTGTAGAAACCAGAGGCATAGACTAACAGATGTCTTGTACCTCAAAACTGCACAACAGCATGATGTCATCTGGCTGTTGGACTGTATGTCCTTTGTAGAATATCTCACACTATTTTACATGAAAAACTACAGCATTTCACTCATATCTTCACATTGGTCTTGTTTTTTTCTTGCTGCCCCTCCATCCAGAAGTTCCCCCTTTTTGGCTTTGGTTGTGGCTCATTTGTCTTTGGTGATGGCTCGTTTGGCCTTGAAGCAGTAAATGAACCTTTGGGGAAGACAAGATATCAGTGTCAGCAGTCAGAAGTGCCAGGTCTATAAACAAATCGAATCCCTTCCTAAAGCTGACAAATGCTGCTTGTGTTCAGCGATCACTAAGTACATCAACTACCGCATCTGACCCAGGAAGGTCCCAGTGCTGAAACCAGATAGCTGCTGGAAGATTACTGAAGCAACCTGCCTTTCTCTGTGTTCTTTGCTAATCCCTGAACACTTTGCCATGGTAGCAGTAGGTTTTACCACTCATCTTACAAAGAGATATTAGGTCCAACTCTGCCATATGTTCTCAGTCTTCCATACAAAGCTGCCTAACAAACTTATTAAAAATGCAACTAAACAGTCATTATAATACTTCACATTAAGCACTTAGCACTGTTCAAAGCCACTTATACAGCTCTCCACATATTTCGAGACAGTAAGGGAGTCAATAATCTTCCAATGGTTACTGCTAATGGCCACTGACAAAATAAGGTGTTTAAAGCACTCTCCTTTGAAAGTCCTGCCCCTTAAATGAAGCTACAGGAGGAATAATCTCCAGTTTAGAAGAAGTAGCTAATTTAAGTGAGGAATTAAAATACTGCTTATCAACAGTTCGAGAGACGGGTAAGTACCATGAGATTTAATGGTGGTATTATTGCTTTTATCCCTGGTGTTCAAAGCAATAATCCACAAGTTTTAAAATTCAAGTGCTTTACTGAAACTTTGAAAGCTCAAGTGGATTGTAAACCACAATTGATAAAAGTAGATCTTTAATTAGACAATCACTTTACAAGCAATTTCTTTTACAGATATTAAGAAGGTTTGCTGAATTACCAAAAGTTGTTTATAAAGCACAGGCAGTTTGGGTGCTTTTCATAGGAAATCTAATAGGAAAAAAATACTATATGTTTTTTAAAAAATTACATACAAGTTCAACATATATGATAAACATACAAAGCCAAATAAATCTTAGGTATACGGTATAGATTAATATGCCCTAAAACTGATGTTGGGTAGTAGAAAATCCCCACTAACCTATAAAGTTTGTAATACATGAAACACAATGTACAATTTACAGTTTTAAGGCTAACAGCATGCTTTCTTTGTCATTTTACATTTCAGCTCTCAGCTTTTTTCCCCCTCTATGACTCAATATTTCAGTTGAGAGCACTGTTTTTACAATGCCACTTGAGGAGTGCCATGGGCTAACCACCTCTTACCTCCTCCTCAGGACCCCTGCAGCAGCACCAGGCTCTCCTGCAACAAGACCCCAGCCATTACGTAGTGCTCCTACAGGCAGCTTCAATTCCCACCCCACATCCCTCAATGCTCACCCACCTGCAGGGTATTTCCTATGACAGATAACCCTGCCCAGAAAATGAGAACTCACAGCCAAACCTACATTGCAGTAAGTACTTCAAACACAAGTCATATTGTATGCAAAAATAATCCATTTTGTATAGCATATCAGTTTTCACCCTTTCCTTTTCTAATCTCCGGACGATTATTCATTGTTCACTGGTTCTTAAATTCTTGATGATCAGCAACTTATTGTTAGCTGACTAAGAGAATGACCATTAGGTGGTTTACTTTAAATGGATTTGTTTGTTTTCTTCTACAGCCAGGGTAATTTTACTTGTTTCTCAAAGTGAAAAAAATGTTGTTCACATCATCTGGAGCTGTGATGGAAGCGTCATGAGCTAGCGGGTGTCTGATTTTTATCTAATACACTAAATGAAACACTCAAAAAAAGCTTCAGCTTTGATTGTTTTCTGTAGGCACTATGCACTGCTGTTTAAGAGATAGTAATATCTAAAGGAGAAGGATGATAACTTACCCAACATCAGATTCCGCAGGTTCTGTGCACAAACCCACCCTGTCCCCTCATGAAAATCTTCCTGTTGCAAATGTAACTCTTACACTAACCAAAAGTTATAACCTCAATCTCAGCCATTCCTGTAGCTAATCTGCAGTCGGCAAATATATAATGCCTTACTGCTTTTAATGCAGCCTTTTTTTTGTCACTGCACTACACTATCCACTAGAGATTTCTCCAATAATTGCAACAGCATTAGAAAATAAAGATAAAACCCATTAATTTAGCTTTCAATTTGCTATATGGTCGGTGTTATGTGGCCAGCAGGGAAATGAACACCCAGGTTATTAACTGTTTTTTCTTTAGCATGGAAAAATATAGAGAAAAGGAAATGTTCATTTTCTTCTCATTTTTTGTCCATTTTGTTACCAGTGTATGTTAATAATTTTTACTTACTTCAGGTGAAATAACTTGTAACCATTATAAGCTTTTACCCCATAACAATCAAAATACCTCTTTGTTATTTTGTCATTTAATAAGTCCCTGCATTATACTTGCTTAATTATATATTTTCCTCATTTCTCCCCTTTCTTGCTATGTAGCTATTCAAAAAAGCTATGTTTTCTGTAGCTGTCACTCATATTTTTCCTGAGAAATTTTTTATAAATTAATTTCTGGGAAGTCTTTGTGGGTAACCATGTATGCAAAAAGATATTTCCTCATTGCATTGTTAGAAAGTTCCTGTAATTTCTGTATTAGCCTTTTCCAATATCTAAAATGTACTTGCCTACTCACTTGATGCAGGGTGAGAGTTAACCAATTATATATCTAAATATATTTTATTAAAGAAATGTCCCAGAAATAACTAGCAGGACACTTCTGAAATGAGCTTCTCAGATTACCTCCAGCAGCACCATGATATTGGGAAAGACTTCAGTTATCTTCACAGCAGTCCCAGCTGTGTGCTGCAACTGACTATACATGCTTTCTTTCTCCTGTCTCGAATGATTTCTCTTTTTAGCTTGTCTTTTCCCAGGTATGTGCCTGTCCTAGCTGCAGCTTTGTATTTTCCTTTCAAATTGCCATTCAGTCTGGCAAGCAATGTGCTGATTCCTAGCTCAGATTAGATTTACAGCAAACCTTTGTGTTGCAATTAACCCAGGTACATGTATCATTACATGGCAAGTGTTGTGAGAATGTGCTTATTCTTAGCCACACGATTTGTAAGAGCACTTTCTTTTATCTTGATTTTACCTGTGTTACCATCTCTCATGTTTCCCTTCCTCAGAATATATCAGCATTTCAATTCAGTGGTCAAACAGCATTTGTTTAATGCTGCATATTTATTAGTAGCACATATATCTGCTGTATATGCATCACCCAGTTTTACAAAATGGATATGACTCCTTATCCTTTCTGCACAACCCACTTTATTTCTGAGGACCGTTACTGGCTATAGCACTAGTTGCTGGCTATAGCACTAGTGGTTCCTGCTGGAATTCTCCAGCTGTTTTTCTCTGCCCATCTCTATGAATGCCATTGTGCCAGGAAAGCTCTTCCTAACTTTTGTAGCAGAATACTAGAGAAATATTGAAGTCATGTACTTAACCCACAGGGCATAACAGCAAAGGCCTGTGATGGCAGTAGCGGTGAGGGGGCGGATGGCATAGCAGGCGGATCAGTGGATGAGCCCACAGCTAGCTCCCTAACTGTCTGGCAAACCACATGTTTCTGATTGTGGTCCCACATGACTCTTTAATGCCTCAGAGATTGCTCGCCAGGTGCCGAGCAGTCCTGCCACAACCTTGTCATTTTCAGTAGCAGAGTCCCAAAGCTTGACCTCAATTTGGTCCCATGTTTCAGGATCATAAACTGTCTGATTTGTAATAAAGGGAATAAACTAGAAGGTTACCAGGACTTTCTTTGGTTCTAAGGACATATGATTCCCCATAGCGCGCAACTGCTTACCTTCAGCCCGTGAGGGGCAGTTGTGTGCACAGGTCCGCTTCTCTCAGCTTCAGCTTCCTCTCAGCTTGGGTGTGCTTCCTTTCAGCGACTTTCAGTATGAACTTCTCTGAGCCGTTCTCTGAGTTCGGCTGAACCTATCTGCATGAGGCAATCAGTGTCCCTGTTCCTGCTCTGGTCCCTGTTCTGTTGGCCTGTCCCTGCTCTTCAGGTTGTCCCTGTTCTTCAGGTGGTCCCTGTTCATTCGCCATTTGTGGCGTACCGTTCTTCATGTCCCTGTTCGGGCACCATTTGTGGCAAAAAGACCACACGGAGGCCACGGTACTTTAAGGATCCATAACTTCTACATCTTTATTGAGGACATAACTTCAACTCCTTTTACTGAGGACAGGCTCCTTTCTTATACTTTTAGCTTTACAGCAGTACTTTTCCACTAACTATTCGTTGGTCAACCAACTTTGCCCATCAACAGCAAACACCCAGCAACTTCCATGTCTTAATGGCTGTAAAAACAAGCAGTCCGAGACAGCAAGCCCTGAACTACCCTTCTTTATTCCTTCTAAACTCTTTACATTCCTCATGGCCTCATCATTAATTGTCCGATGTTATCACCAACCATGGTGCTTGTCGGCCCCCATGGCAATACTCCCACAATTTTCCTTGGATCCTGTTCAGCATACAAAATTATACCTTTAGGAAGAGTGCTAGCAAATACAGTTTAACTAGAATTATTAACTAGAACTTATTAACAAGTAGATTTGATTTTTATTATTATTCCAAAATAAAACCAGTATCAGCTGCAGCCATATTACACAGTAACAGAAAGCAAAACTGACTGCAGCAGAAACATTGTCAAAAGGGTTTCATAGGCTAAGTAATGTTTCTATCCCAGGCCTCATCTCTCCCTGTCACACGCACAACCACCCAGCCCAGCTGCCCTGAGACTTTCCCTATGCAGCACCAGCAATTGCCCTGACTCTGGTATGAGACCAGTTCAGGACCCTAGCAATGACCTCCAAGTACAGCTCTGGCTCTCGGGAGGCTTCAGGTATGAAAAATTTGATTTTTTTTTTTTTTTTCTGAGTTGCTTCAAGCATGGAAAATCCTTTTCTGAAACAAAGGAATTAGGGCTTGCGATGGAAATTTGTATCTCCATTTCAGGAAAATAAAACAGTATCTTTTGTGTCCATCTCAGAGCAGATGTTACCTTCAAACTAAACTAAGGCAATTTAAATGGCTAAACTTTCAATTGATATATGTGTCATAATCATTATTACAAAAGTCACAAAAGTTAATAAATACATTTTAATAGCCTATGGCAATTTCTCATCCTGCACCTGACAGGAGCTAACAGATATGTCGGGAAACTTCCTTCTGTGTAAAGATTTTTGCTGCAAAGAGCTACTGCGTATGTCCTTTTAGCAGCAATTACTTTTATTTCCCTCATTTTGACAAACCTTATGAGTGTAAAAACTACTGGTTAATGAATTGCAGGTGCAACAGGTTGAGGAAGTTTCTGAAGTTCAGCTGGGGGCAGAAGGTAGCTTGTATATATTGATGATATCTTGGGGGATAAATGGCCAAAATTGCACATAATTGTGCCTTCATCCACTGTTTAATATAATAACGGTATCATCCTCCCCATCAGAGAGCAGCAGCAGTTATAATTTCTGTTTGGTGTTGACCCTTGCCTCCGCACAATTAAGTGAGTTGGTCTTAAAAATTACAGTGGAGTTTTACCTCTGGAATTTAACTGGGCAAATTAAGACAGGTCTTTTCAGAAGACAGCTACAATCTAACAGACAGATTTATTCAGGAAAATAATTACAGCCACATGGAGGTATAAGCTCCCTGGGGCTCTGCAATACTGAATGGTACCGCTGGGTGAGCAGCTGTTCCAAGCCCCACCACAGCTTACTTTGCTACACGGTCCCCACAAACACAGTGGAAATCCATCAGTATGAATTTGGTCATTTCTGATGAAGCAAAACATAAAGCATGGAGCAACCTGGTATAATTTCAGTCAATGACCCTGGGAACATCATGCAAGGATGCCCAGTACTGTTTGCTGTAGTGTTTGATGTAGTCCTTTAATATTCCATAGACATGACATTCTTCGCTGAAGTTGATACAACAAGTAGGCTGAAACGTTTTCTGTCAGAAATGTCAAGGACATGAATTTTAATTTCAAATTAAAATTGAGGTTTTACAGCAACAGCCTTTCCAGTGAGGGCCAGAACCAGAATAGACCACAATCAGGTTCAAGTCTAAACTCCGGAGTAAACTCTTGGCCCCGCCAGACCACAGACCTAACATTGCAGAATTTATATGTTCTACTTCTTAGGCAAAAGAAGGATTATGAATTATAAGACACAAGCATCAAAAGGTTATCATCATTTAAAAAAAAGAAGAGAGAGAGACAGAGAGAAAAAGGAAAAGAGTGAAAACAGACACGTCACCTTTAAAGCTGCAAATGACAATCAATTCATAATATATACTGCAGATTAAAATAGTTTCCATATGTAATGTCTGAGTTTTGACTCAGGAGTTGTATTCAATACAGTGTCTGAGGCAATCCAAAAAAATTTAAGACCTACATAAATCTTTTGAAAAGCTTCTGAGCTGGCAGCAGCATTTCAGATCTCATCAGACTGAATAAAATAATACTACAATCACCATGCTATCAAGAATTTTCCAGTAGCATTTTAAATCGAATAGAATACCTATTACACTGTTTCAGTGATTTTTTTTGGTTGACATTTCATTTTTAAAAAATCACACGTGCCCATACGCACCCACAATACCATTAGTAAAGAGCAAGAAAATCCATTTTTCTGGCACTTCCAGCATGAGGTGATGAGGCATGAGGTTTGCCACTTCACGGCAGTGAGGGGTGAGTGTGCTCCCAACAAAGCCTGAAGAAGAGTGGGGTTCCCAGCCCCGCTGAGTTCCTCTTGTAGTGACAGAAAGGTGGCTGGGGAGGCCGCATGCCAGCGCCTTTGGGACACTGTAGGCATACAAAGAGCAAGAGTGGCCAACAGGCTGTCCCTAACCCAAACAGCATACATTTTCCCTGAGGGTACCTGCCATGAAGTCCGTGGAAGTTCTTTTTCTAGCGTTTTGACATTTTAAACACGTGAGGGATTAGGATGTACATCGATATGAAAAGACAGAAGAATCCTACTCCTTTGTCTTGTGAAATACAGAAGTGAACAGAACTAAAAAAAAAATGTAATCTTCACAAAACAAAATATTTTATGATCCACAAAATCAGAGCTTTAGGGTTTTGGTTACTTTTGCTTTGTTTTTCCTCCTGTTTGTTATTCAGGACACAAAAACAAACACCGTAAGGGGCCAATGGTCCAAGAGCAGGAATTAAAGGCTAAAGTTCCTCAGTTCAGCATAACATTTTTCTGGTAGGGAAGGGAGATTTACGTCAGTCTCTTCTTACCTCTGCTTCTCTCTTTGTATTTTTTTTAATGCAAATTGCTTCTCTTGGTCATTTCATCGATGTCTAATTTTTCATCTGTCAAGCATGATCTCACTTTAACACTGTTACATTTTTAATTAAACTCTTTGGTTTTCATGGATGAAATGCTTAATCAATTATTTTAAATCATGTCTTAGCCACAACTGAAATATCGTCCATAAACAGGCACAGGTTTATTTATCTTTAGAAAGTTTTGCAGGCACTCTGTACTAAAGAAACGCTCTGTCTAGCAAGATTCCTGATGATGTTTCATGTTTTCTGAATATTTTAAAAGCACTCTATATTTCTAAATAGAAAGTACATACAGAATTATTTTTTTTTCCTTTATGAGTTCATTATCTTTACAGGTTTTCCCGCTCACAGCCAAACATATATTCAAATAAAGAATATTTCCAGGATTATTTTTGTGAGTGTGCATTCAAAGAAGGCAGCAGAGAGCTGCCTTCTGTTATTAAGCTCTGTTATCACTGTTAATCAAGAAAATCTGATCTTCCCAATGCAGGGACACCCTAGAGCAAGGCTGCCCACCATGCAGCCTACCTTGGGCTGAAGAGTAGTTAGGGAGCTGCTACAACACCCAGCATTTCCATGAACTGTAACACTTTCACAGTTTGAGAGTGGCAGACTACTCCTTTTAAAAGGAAACCCCTTTTTGCTCCATATGTCTGCATGGGTGGTCTTACTAATATGCAGGAAATACATTTCTCATAATTTAGCGGTTTCACCATGAAAGCTGGGGCCTGAAGTCGCAGTCTGGTTGCATTCCCCAGCAAATGAAGCATTGTTTCTCGAGCAACTTGCCCTAGCAAACTTATTTGTTTATGCAAGTGGGCTTGTAGCCCTTCAAAGGGATATTCCAGTGATTGTTAGCCAGCACTGCTTCTCTGCAATCAAAAGTAGTGCTGCACATATAGAATTACAATTTCAAGGTGAGAAAGAGCAGGTTGTAGACCTTAAGTTGCAACCCTCCTAGAAAATGAGCAACGAAACAGAAAAATAGGAAGCAACAGAACCTAGTGGGAACACAGGAAGACCCAGCTGGGAAGGCAGTGCTTTTCAACATTACCTAGGGTGCACTGGTCTGGTTTTAATGCAGCAAGATTGTGCAAGCAACGGATCACAAAAAGCTTTTTGAGGGATTATTTTCCCTTGTCTTATTCCGCTCGTTTCCTTTAGGCCTTTCTGGTTGCTTCTTGGGAGACAGTATGCATGAGATGAACATTTTCCAAGCCTGCAACAGCTCTGCCAGTGCACCTCCATGCTTGTGTAAACCTTCCCCATCACACTCCCATACCCAGCCTCTACAGTGAACAAAGCACCAGCAATGCTGATGTGGATGCAGATACAGGGGCTGGCATACCGGCTCTGGCTTATTCATCTGTGTCCCAATTAGTGCTTGCACCTGTGCCACCTGCTGATGAGGTTTCCACAGCAGACACTGCTTCCCCCACCGTGAAAACCCCCACTTAAAAGCCCGACTGCACCAGGGAGAGGCAACAACAACCACTGCCCTCTGACCGGCTGGCCTTCAGGACTTGACCAGGAGCAAGTGTAACATGTGCTTCTTCTTCATTAATTCCAGTTAATTCAATCATACAGCTTCACTTGCAAATACGTATAATTCAGGCAGGAAAGGTGTGCTCTGCACATCCACATCACCAAGATCTTGGTCAGGCAAAAATAATTCCAGATCAAATTAAGTCTGCTGCCGCTTCTGGGGATGCAGCACAGTGTTCAAGCCTGCCAAGCTGCCCATAAAAATGTATTAGTATGCATTTCAGAAAGCTCAGCTTCCACATATAATCTGCTTGAAACTGGAAGCAATTCAATCGGTTGAGGAGGTGGCTTTCCAGTCGGCACTCACCACGGCACAACTGTAGTACTTGCCCACGAGCAGTTGTTCATCTCTATCATCAGCAAGAACTGATCTTGTACTGTTCAGTAATGGGAGTCTGATCCCAGTGATGGATTTTGATCAAGGTTTGTAGGAATTTAAGCTGCATTTAATTATCACCAGAGGGTTTTTTTCACACAACTCCTTATAATATTCACTGGCTAAACCACCCTTTTTGCCTGTGGGGTTATCATTTTCCTCCAGAACTTTTTTCCTCCATTGTCTTCTGGGAATCATTCTCATCCCAAGACCACTGAATTTCCTCTGGCTTTGAAGTATAGCTTAGCATAAAACCAAAATGAGAATCGTATTTCACTCCTATAAAAGTTCGTTCATCAGCAGGGAACGAAAGAACTGTGAGAATCTCAGCTGCTTAAAGCAGTCCTTGGCTTTATTGGGGACGTGCTGTTGTCTACCGCTGGAACATCGAAAATCATACCTGTCAGCAGCCTGAAAGACATGTGTAGCGTGAAATAACTATAAAAGCCATTAAGGTGTCTTATTTTTTATGAGAAATCATGAAAATCAATGTGCTGACAAATCTAGAAAATGTCATAAATAACAATGCAAATAAACGTCACGCAATTCAAAGCACAATCTTATGCCCATGAAGCCTGCTGTTTCTAGCCAGCATCCAAATCCTCATTCACCTCAGCTCCCAAATCCGCCTTTCTCCCCTTCTATGGATTTTGAGGCCGTAAGCAGCTGCAGAGACTGTCCTGCCTCACTTCCTGCAGAACACAAACATCTTTGCTTCAAACAGCAAAGTAATGGTTACTGACAAGGCATTTCAGGGGAATTTAAGTTAACAAAAACATTTTTTTTTTCTCAGTCCTGTCTTTCAGGCTTTTACACTACCAGAGATTACTCCAAATTCTCCAGATTTAGGCTTTTCAAGCTTCCAGCTGGGACTGAAGCCACCCAGAGAAAATGTGTTTCTCTATATCATCTAATCTATCTGGAGAAAATATTAGTCTACATGCTTATTTCCAAATAAGAGTCATCATCTTTCTTCTAGGTTTTCTTATGAATAAAATAAAAAGGCACAATTGGGTCCCTTTAAAACATGATATGCAAGATGATTCAGTTTTTGCACCCACCTAGAAAGGGCAAATCCAACAGTCTTCTTAGACCACCCTTCTTGCCCCACTCCAACCCTTCAAAAAACAGGAACTCAAAGAGTTGGCCTCCTAAACTTTCACCAAGACATCTTTCTGGTGCCTGAGATGTTACTTCTCCTATACCATGTACTTTCCGCTTATGCAAGTTTTCCAGAGTTTACATTACGGACAATACCCAACACATGAAAACATAAAGAAGGCTTCCTCAAAAATATAAACTAATAAACTAATATAAACTAATGAAGATTTTAAGTATACAAATATAAAAAATGCTTCATATTTTTGAAAAATTAAGGTAGGTTTGTCAAACTTCTATCCTACACCAAAATGGCCAGAAGTCTCCTTACTAAACTCGAGCTAGTCACAAACCGACCTTGCACGTCGGTGTGATGGGCTGCTGGCTTGCTTGGGAAATGCAGCACCTGCAGCCTCCTGAAATTTTTTTTAATATATTTATTTTTATAAAATATTTCATTTTTATTATTTATTTGGGAAATTGAAGTTTCCTTCAAACAAAAGAAATTTTGTGATAATGTGACTGGGAGTCAAAATTCCTAAATCCTCATTAAAACCCACTAATAATCACTATTATTCTAAATTCATAACAGTGAAAAATCTGAAAACCTTTAAGTCAAATTATTTTCAAGACATTAGTTTCTTACTGCTCCCTTTACAGAAACCTTTTGATGCTGTTTGGTACTTCTGACTGTGTAAACATTTCTCTCATGATGACAGTTACCTGCAATTATCCTTAATCACACATTTTTACTTTGTCAAAGTGCAAATAATGTTCATTACTTACGTTTTCCAAGCCCTACAGTTTAATGCACATCCTCATTTATACGGTTATAAACATGTTTGTGAACTGTAGCTTTGATTCCCACAGTTAATAGGCTGTATAATACAAAAATATAAAGGTCACACTGACCTACAAAAAATCTTCAGCTTAATTTTAAAGCTTTCTCGACTGTCAGAAGGCAAATGCTGTAGCACCTTAAGATCCTAAAGCTTAGGGTTCAAGTAAAACGTAACAAAAGCAAGACCTTTGGCAGGATAAAAACACATGTTCAAAACCAGAAAATAAACAGAAATAATATGGCTTAATATTTGAAATGTTGATTTTAAGCCAGGATTTTGATCCTGACCTAATGTATTTTCCCTGTCTTTATCTTCTTGTAATGTGAAATGAACAACTGGAACAAACATGTAAGAGCCGAAAGCATAACAGCTTTATGTGAATGCTTTGTAGTTCAGTGTCTGAGGAAATGGCTATGGCATTTTATATCCTGCTTCTTTTAAGTAGAAAAAAAAATGTAACATATGGTACGGACTTTTTTTTCCACTGTTCAGTTTGCAAACAAAAATAATTAAGAAAATAATGAAGGTAACAAAGCGCAAATTCAGACTCAGAGGGAAAAAAAACATTTTGTTTCAGTCAGCATTTTTCAAGGACAACACGATGATGTTTCCACTTTTGCAGCAGCTGGATTTATACAGCCATTGGGCTGTTGCACCAAAATTGCAGCACAGCTTGTCACTCACTTGATTCTTCTTTTAGACCTGGCACTAAGTGAAATTCTCTCCTACCCTCTTGCTTTGATGTTTGATGGCATGCAAGATAACTGATACAGTTTTAAGGAAAACAAAAACAAAAAAGAAAAAAAGAAAAAAAAAGTGCATTTTAAGGAGTTTGCTTGAGGTGTTTATTTAACTGGTAGAGAAGGGGAGGAAGTGTTTGTTTTCTGTTTGCCCGGCAGTGCCTTCAGAAAGATGACACTGATGAAATGGTACTGTCACTCCACAGTACTCAAAGTCACATTTTTGCTTTTGTGCAAGCATTTCAGAATTCAAATCCCATAAGTAAGGAGTGCAATATCAATAATCCCCTTTCCTTTCCCCTTCTCATAAGAGATGAGCAGATCAGATCAGAGAGGCAGTGCTTTCACAGTGCCGATTAGTCCTCCTAAGTCTCTTACACTGCCTCTGCAGCTTTCTTGAAAGATAGCCCTGAAGCATCTGTTTTCTTTTTATTATATTTTGCTTATTTTTAGGCTCCATTCCTTTGTCTATTCCTGTTGGCAGGATTGTTTCACTAATCTAAGTGGGAAGGAACGAGCAGTTGCACTACTTATCTCAAGCAGTAAGAGCTGCAATACACCCCAAGTGATGGTGAGGCCACTAAAACACAGACACAGATCTTCAGTCACTAGCTGCACACTGCTCATCAGCTCACAAGCTGTGCCACAGGGGACCCACAGAAACCCAGCTCCATGTCTCTTTAGGGTCACTCTGTACAGGAAACTTGCCCAAAACACTAAGTGTAATAACGCAGCGGCCTCACATTCTTGCTGTCTCTAACCCACACTACAGTCTGCTGTGCCCCATCCTTAGGATGGAGAGGAGCCAGAGGAGCTTTTAGGCTGTTCAAATTTGTGCCAGCAGCTGAAAAGTTCCTAGATAGCCTAAGGAAATTGCAAATAGAAAGTTTTTTTGTTTTGTTTTGTTTTGTTTTTCCCTTTTGTCATGTCTTATGCTTCAAATTTCACCTACCTGACCTGAAGATTGCATAGGCTGTCAAGGAGAGCATCCCATCATCAGCTAACTTTACTGGCATCTCCCACCATGCCATCCAAACTCCTTCAAACAACTCTGGTCATTCCTGTCAATAAAGACCACTGTTAGAAAATTCTTGCTTGACATTGTCAGGTATGTTACTATTTCTGCTAAATATATGGCAAACACCTGAGCAGCTTTGCTAGACCACAGCATGGCAACTGTATATAGAAGATGATATTTCCAGTGACTTTTTTTTTCTGTTTGTCTTTGTCATCAGTACATTTCTGTCCCCTTGGAAAAGACCAGTCTCTTTTAGAAGTTATTCCCTTACATGAAGGGATATTCTTGGCACATGTATCAAAAGTTTCACATGACATACTCTAGATGTAAACCTCTGTTATCCAAATGAAGAATGACTTTTTGTTGATATCTTGCTGCTTCTATGGCTGCTTATATCACACCATTAACAATGACACAGGTTTTACGGAAGCAAAGCTTTGGCAAGGAGGCCTATACTCACACCAATACACTGAGGGTCAATTACTTACCACTGCACAGTCTTGCCCCACCATCCATTTCCCCCTCTGATATAGAAAAGTATTTCGTTTTTATTGGTGTTATTGCTTTGCTCTTTTGATTCATTAATAAAAATATTAAATATGTTTTACATATATAAAAAAAACACACAAATCTTACTACAAGCGATGCTTCAACCCATAAAAGAAGAAATGCCATGAAAACCACGAGCATTTCAATGTCCTACAGAGCTCATGTTAAAATAATTTATATGTCACACCAATGAGAAATATCAAATTTTGAAGTAAACCAAAATAAATATATCTTGTGTTATTGTTTAGGAACTCCAGAGTGGGAGTCACAACTTTGCTTTTGTTCTGGAGTCACAGTGAAGTTTGTATTTCAAAAGGTTTAAAATTAAATAATAATAATAATAATAAGATGATAGTAAATGAATATAAGCAAACAGGTGGGAACAAGAACAAGAGAATAAAATATTTTAATCAGAAGTGCTCACTGTTGATCCAAGAAAACTTTTCATGGTGACAGCCTCTCTTAAATAAATGTATTTCTACCTTGAAATTTTTAACATAATTTTACATAAAAGAGAAAGGGAAAACTTTATTTTTCTCCTTCCTACTGTCTAAAAGCCATCTGCAATCAGTTACTAAATATAACTCTAAGAGGAGCAATTAGACCCCATGTGGACTCACGTAAGTGTATAGAAAAGGTAACACAGTTGTGAAATTGCATGTATTTACCTCTAATCAAAACTTTCTGGCTTGATTCCCAGAAACGGATTTAGCATCACAAAAGGCTGTTAGCATGTCTTGAAAACATATTGTAATTTGTCTTTGTTCCCTTAGATAAGGATATAATTCTAGGGAAGAAGCTCAGTAAATGGAGAAATGGGCTAAGCATAACACTAATAACTTGCGTTCAGATTGGCGGAATCCAGAGTGGCATAACATAAAAATGCAAATTGAAAAAAGCAAAAAGCTGCAGTGTTTCCTCAAATGCAACTCAGTGCTCACATTTGTAGACAGATATACTCCAGTAAATCTACCATCTTGATTTTATAGCACCTGCTGCATCAGCACCTGACTACTAATAGAATTAAAATACTCTCTCCATTTCAAACAAGATTGCATGAGAGGCATATGTCTTTGCCAAAATAATGAAGAGTTACTGATCTGTTGCAATATAGCTATATCCAGAGCCACTGAACCCTCAAAGTATGCTTCTGATATACATTGTCAAGGAGTTCCACATACATTAACGCATGTGCAATGAGACCACAGTGATTTTTGACATCAAATCACTTATATTTTTCCCTGAAGTGAATGGTAACTTTTCATGCGTCAATTTTAAACCTGCCAAAAATCTTTTGCATGAAAAATTAAACAGAATACATAACTTTAAAATGGAGACATACCATTTATTATTGATGACATCTGTGAAGACTGAAATCTTGTGCATTTCTCCATTAATAACTATTACTCATGCCAATACACGACAGAAAAAGATTGCAAAGGCCTTAGTCCCTCTTTCAGTCCAGAAGATGCTGAGCACTTCTGAAATCAAACCACTCATTTCAGCAACTACTACATGGATTTACACCTTTAGTGCTGCACTTAGCTGGGAAATACTATACTTTCTTTCATATGAAATTCAAAATATTTTACAAAGCTATTGAAAAAGTTCCCACAACCTCAAAAACCTAATCTAGAAAGCAGCGTTGAAGTTTCTCAAGAACATATATAATGCACCTAATTTTGAAAATACAGGAGGAAAACCTGTGCTTTTTAGGTCTCCTCTTATGTTTCCCCCTCCCCTCATCAGAATTTAAATCCTATTCAGGACTCCACTTTAAATTTGGAATTTATACATAACAGCATATGGTAATATCCCTCACTGCTATACTTGATGAAAACTAAAGCTGAACGCAATCTTTCACTGAAGTATTCAGATTCAGGTCTGCAGCATTTTCAAATTTGTTTGGGGTTTAACTCAATTGACTGAATATGAAGAATAAACTATAATCCCTTCAAGACACTGCATTTTCAGCACTTCAGCATTTTCATGATGAAACTTTTCCAATCAGGTTTCCGCCTATGAAAATCAATGTTGTTTGAGATATCCAAATAGAATAAAATAAATTATTTTGGAGTAAAACAGAAGATTTCCCTGAACTAGCAGCCTTTTTCCGTGAAAACGTAAGGAAAAGTAATTTTCAGAATATTTTTTGTTTTTATTCCAAAACTCATTTCCCCCAATTCTTTTTCCTGAAATCAAGCAAATTATCCCTATAGTTGTAAATATATCCTGAGGTTTTGGAAACCAACAATACAATATTTATATAGGCTTTGATAGCCTTTTTTTCCCCTTAACAAATGTGCTCCTTTCATCACTGTTGGAAAGAAAAAGAGAAATGACTGTCAACAGCTACAGTCATCGAGTATAACATTGAAAAAAGACTGAAAGCACGGATGTGGTGGCTGATCCCAGCCAGCTGTATTAGCTAGCTTGCTAGTACAAGGTAGACAAGTTACTTTGTGCAGGTTTCTAAGCAAAACAAAGAAATAAATCTATAGCTTCAACACCTTCAAGATCCTGATGAACACGCAGTACACTTACCACAGAGATACACGAAACGGCTAGGTATATGTTGATATCTCCCATCAACCCCTTAATATCACCTTAATATCAGTATATTTGATTTTCCCCGTTACCATCAAAAATTCTATAGAGATATACCCTTGGTTTTTTGGTTTTTTTTACATCCCAAGGTTGTTTTATCTTGGAAGTTCAACTTTGAGGAATAATATTCTACATGACAGTGTAGCAGATGGGGCATCACTTGTGGATCTGTCATTTCATGCAAGTCTCTCTTGCCTTCGTTATGACAGAGAATTAAAATCAAATCTGAAACCTGCCATATTTTTTTTTCCAATGGGCCTTTCTTCCAAAAAAAAAAAAAACAAAACAACCAGGCAAGAGAATTGTCCAGTGAACTTGCACTGTATGTTTGCTAAAAAACGCATTCCTGGGACAATACCCTTAAATACTTGCTTCAACCCAGCAAAATGAAGAAAAGTAAATTTGCAGGTGACAGACAGAGCCATGGGCTATTACATTTTGTAACTCTGCCAAATAGTCTAATGCAGCTTCATTAAGCTAAGTGTAATTGCGAACTTGCCAGGTAAGATCTAAATTCAGAATCTCAGTTTCAAAATTGAGTTTGCATATGCCAAGAAATCTTGAAATTATGCACAACTGGAAGGAGTTAACAAATCAACCAACACTTGGCATTTTTTATCTAGTAAGTTTTGAGAACTAGTTACAATTTTTCACAAAATAATATTTCGTGAATGCTTAAAATGGCAATAAAAACTCTGAACAATGTCTTTACAAGGGGCAATCATGAAGTAAATTGAATTGGTCAACGAGTAATGGTTTCATCATTTATGAAACCATCATCCCATTTATACTCTTGGATTTCCTCTCCATTTCCCATACTAATGCAGATGCACCTGAAATTCCCTGAAAATAGTTTTAAATCCCCTTTTTCCCAATGGGGTATCACAGAGCAGCAGTTGGGAGGACAACTCGCTGAGGAGCAGGATTGTGTCCCAACACACCAGGACCGCCTAGGTGATCAGGACGTCTCTTAGAAGCTCTCATGTCTCATCATACATACATATATATATACACACAGTTTTAGTTGTTGTCTGCACACAATCACAGCTGGCTGTGATACAGGTTACACACCCTGCTCTTGATCCCCACGTACACTCGTGGCATGGCAGAGGTTCAGCTGGCACCTGGTTTCTGCATCCACCTGTTCTTCAAATGTCACCAGGGCAGTAGCCTCCCCAGCTATTCAGTCCTTTGGAAACTTTCACATTACTTATTTTTCATCTTTTCAGCCTGCTGTTTTCAAAGGATTTATTTCTGCATCCAGACCTATAGGTACACATAGACACCACTCACACAAACTCACACAGAAGCGGCCTTTCTAACAGCATTCCATTTCTAGAGTTCTGGGCACCAAAAATTTTCATCATATTCAAAATTAAAAACGACAAGAAAACCCACTTTCTCATCTATTAAAAACAAGAATCCAAAAAAATAAGTGAATGAAAGATCTTTAAGGCACTCTTTACTGGATTATTTTTTTCCTCCCTCCTCCTAAACATTCAGTCACAGAAACTCTTCAAAAACATTAATTTTCTCTCCACCTGAACCATATTACTTGATAAGATCACAAACCCTTACTGTAAGTCTGAAGTTGATGAAGATTACTGGAGCTTTCCCTGTCGTACAGATAAACTGGATATTTTAAAATCCTTTAAAATCTCAGAATGAAACAGTATCAAATATGGAAATGTTTTCCATATGTGGTAATCAGAATAATTCATTTCAATAGTCTTGTAGCTTTTAGTCTGTTTTTACTTGCATATCTTACATATCTTTATTCTTCATATGAAGAAAAACAGCAGTTTTGTCTCAAAAATTTCCAGTCTGACAGAAATATTAAATATATGTTCAATTAATATTTTAAAAATAACAATAATTGAAACCAGATCTTCCCTGATAAAATTTTCCTTTTCAGCAAGTTGCAACTTTAGATAAAAAGTTCCAGCCAGAAGCCGCTGCCCAGTTCATTTCAGCTGTACTGAGTCCCTGACTCCCCCATAAAAGACAGTGCCTAATTATCACAGCTCGGTCTGCCTCAAGGCAGTTTCCAAGCACCCCAAGTTCCTTGAAGCTTTAAATAGCAAGAACATGCAGGAACTGAGCACTGGAGCACAAAGTGCATTGAAAAGCCCTCTTCAAAAGCAGCCCAGAAATTAATTCGCCTCAAACCAGTGGCTTCTGTCACAAGCAAGGTCCTCTAGAGTCAGAGGAAAGACGGCTGTGTTTGATTCTCTTCTATAGAGGTCCACAGTTTTTATGATGCTTACTTTATAGCTTATCAAAAATAAATTCATCTAACACTTTCTGAGGAGCTGTAAAGTGGATGCTCTCTTGTTCCCGAAAATTTTGGTTCATCTGCTAATGAGCTCACAAAGGCAATTTTGCCAAGGTAAGGAGAGATGGACAAGCTGCAAAACCATCTACCATTTCATGCCTGATGATTCTGGAAATCTATAAAAATAGCTTCATACTGTGAAGCAAAACCGCATTTCTGCTTTTATAGCTCACAATTGCAACTGTCACTGCTAAAGCCCCATCCTTCTCCCACCTCAAGTCCATTGAAGCTTGGTCATTGATGTCAGCTGGAAGGGATTCAGACGTAACTTGGAAATGCCACACTGCGTGTGGGAGGAAAGGGGCAGGCACTGGCAGCCTTCCTCTGTCAGTTCTCACTTGTGGCACGAGCATGGAAAATTCCTCGCTTCTGAAACTCCATCAGCCTCTCTCTACCTCTAGTCCACCTGATGTGAAAGCAAGCGAAATGAATTCTTAGGTATACATTTATATTTTTGTAAGGGAATTGAGGCTTATTTCTAAAACTTATTTAAAACATTTTTAATATGGATTTTTTTTTTATGTTAAGTACAGCAGACGAGTTTCTGGTGATACACAGAGATGATCTAATAGTTAAAACAGAGGCCTTTATAGGCAGGCTTCTTCTTGTTGTTGTTAAACAAGTATTAGGCATATGAAAACTGATGGACTCTTCAGTACATCACTGAACTGTTTATGAAGCACTACAGTCTAACATCTGAAAACCCCTAATTTCTGTTTTTATATACTCTTGTCGTCTTCTCTCCAGCACAATTCACTGGTTAAAAATTTGACAAATACATGACATACTTCCTTATACATCTTCAACCTCAGCTTCTAACCATCAGTGCCACCATCCTTGGAGCTCCCAAGAGAACCTCCTCTACCACTGTCATACTTTGCACTGCATTCACTGTGGTAATATTACCACTTCTTGGAGCATCACCCAGCTCACAGGAATCCCACACCATTGATGCTCAGAGACATCGTCATCTGCAGGGCACAAAGAAGTCCGACATGATTGTCGTTCCATAGGATGAACACAAGTGTAGTTTCCACACAGCTGCACAGCAGGCCAGAGGTAAAGGCAGGAATAAAACTCTCACCTTTTATCTTAAGCCACTTTCCTGTTTGACATACCTGGAAACAAAAGACAAATTGAGATTTAGGGCAACTGTGAAATATGCACCTGAGAATACATGCATAGAGACTGACCTCCAGCCAAGGATCTGTCAGAAGACTATTTCTTTGGTCTGCCTATTAGCTTCTTCTCTAGATGACTTTCTCAAACCAGAGCAGAGGAGAAAATAATGTATATATAGACACAGCTGCTTCAAACTGCAGGATTTTCTTTTAATCTTGGAAATCCATAATGCCTCTTCCTTATGAACCTTCCTGGCTGCATTGCTCTGCCTCATGAATAAATACTCAAAGCAGCGAAGGATCAATCAGTCTGTTAGTACCCTTTTTAGTATCTTAAAGTACCCTTCCAATTGACAGGTGTCCAAGGGTCCAATTGACCCTTCCAACGCTTAATTTCACTAGCATGCTTATCAAAGCACCTAGTCAATACTTGGACTGGTAAAAACTATTTTGAAAGTTTTCTGGTTAGTGCCTTCTTTGGGTTTGCTCCAGTGTTTTTACCATTCCATTTCCCTGATCAACAAGTAATTTCCTTACCATAGGAACCATCTCTTTCCGGTGGTGATGGGAATCAATACAAGTGCATTTCGTTTGGGAACGGCACCATTTTGACTTGCTCTGATACGAGGCATCTCAAGCACAGCAGGTATTGCAGGTGGCTTCAGAAGTTTAGTGTCACTTTAGGGTGGGACAATAGCAAACTTATCCCTAAAGATGGTTAATGGCCAAGTCCATGTAATTTTACTGTCTGTGCATCACAGTTGCTGAGCAACCTCCCCACTAAGCAGCCCAAAATATATTTGAACCAATCAACTTCAACTGAAATGAGTGAAGTAGTAAACTGCTAGGACATTATTATTGATCACTAATTAAAATAGACTACATGGAAAATAGCACTGGATAAGGCTATTAAATTGAGAAAGAGAAACTAAAGCCCAGACCTTCAAAGGCATTTAAATGCTCTGCTCTCATGTGAAGTTTCCCTCTTCTCATAAGGCACCATGCAGAAATAAAAAAACAACTTAATTAGCTTTTGTGGTAAATGCATTGTTACCCTATTATTCACATGACCCAGTAAGTGGAGGCAAATTCCCAAGGTTGTGAACCTGTACTGACATTAGCTCTGATTTCGACAACCTACTCTCATTCATGAAATTCGCCCATGCTTCTTTCTATGCATAACCAGATCCCAGCTGTGTGTTTGTTGTTTTTTTTTAAACTACAACTTATTCAAACGTATTGTTTGAGCACAAAATATTTCATTTCTCTTATCTGATGGAAAAACAAATAAAAAAAAACCTACTGTAATATTTGCATCCTTTTCCACAAAAGGCTTATATTTTTTCCTACACAGTTCTCTACCCTTGGTTGGGATTGCACTGCTTTACTGAACAGATATCTTTGTTCCTACAGATCCGAGTGTAGCCATGTAGTCAGCAAGTGTAGATATTAATAACTACCCTGCTCCCCTATAATTTGCCTGGACAATACGCAGTCATTGTGTATATGTAGGTGTAGATATACACACACAATAGATTAAGGTAAGTAACAGCCCCCCCCCCCCCCAAACCACAGAAAACAACATTATTGGTCCCCTCTAGTCCCCACATCACATAATGCAGTGCCTTATATAATCTTTAAACATCTTACAGTATGTGGTTTCATTTTTTTCTTCCTCTAAATGCATCACCAGGCACTGAAAGGAGAATTATTACCAATGAAAGCAGGTTTGAGTTCTGCTCTCTCTCTCAGCATCTTTCACCAATGAAAAACTGCGTCATCATTTGACTCCTCTGTCATGGCTCTACCCCCAGCATGTCCCCTCGGCACTGTGGTATGGGATTTTTCAATGCCCAGGACAAAGCCTTGACTTGAGCTGATTTTGTGTTCAACTTGCCCTCCAGTCCGCGTACCGCCCTGCCCCTTTGCTTTACTCCTCACCCCATTCCCAGCAGTTCAGCAGTGCTTCCCATGGGTGTTTTGACAATAGTTCTGTAATCCCCTTTCTACAGGTTACAGACACAGGAGAGTGTGCCTGTACTGGCCAGACACAGCCAAGAAGCTATTGTGAAGAAGACACTTAGAACCCCTCTGCAGCCTAAAGCACTGTATATCAATAGAACAAGCTCCTTTTGCTACGGAAGACCCCCAGATAATAACATTGCCATTTACAAGACAGCTTACAGCAATGCAGCTTGCATCCTTTCCTTGCATTGACTCAAGATGTTCATGCCGTGCCCCCGAGTGACATGCAAAGCAATGCTCACGCTCCTCTAGCCAAGAGCACCCATACCTCTCATTGCAGAATCCTGGGAACAGTGAGATGGGGCTGCTCTCCAGGGTGATCTGCAGCACTGTGGGGTCCAAGAAGCAGAATCCTAGTGGGGAGCACAAAGGAGAGAGCAGCTTTTGTGGCTCTAGTTAGCCTTGACAGCAGAAATACTAAACCAGGATACTCGGAACTGGGCAACATAATCCAGATTTAGTCATTTCAATGAAAAGGATATTAACTGTCAGAGGTGCTAAACAGCACAGCACCACCTCTCTCTAAGCTCTTTCGTAGTTTACTACCAAAGTGAGCTGACTGCCTCCACTGCTTGAATCCTCTCTGATCTGGTCCTCACAGAAAAATCTCATTGCATCTTGTCTGAGAAGCGCTTGCACAAGGATAACAAAGAACCTTTGCTGAGATATTTCATAATTCCCTAAGTTCTGTATTCCCATTAGCTGCTGTGCTTTAGCTCAGCTGGGGAAACCTTTTCAAACTTTTTGTATTTTGTCATCTTGAACAACAAAATAAACAGATCGGTGACCCACATGCTTCTTCCAAACAAGATACAGTGTGGGCTGCTGTAAAAGCTTCCACAATAATAACTCCTTCACTCTGAAAGTAATTGTTTGTGAAAAAAAGCACAGAAATCCTGGACTTGCAAAGAAAGTGTGAAATGTGGGAGGAATCACACACAACCTATTGCAGCAAGTTGGACTTTTACAAATAGCCTGGAAATGTGAGATCTGTAAATAAATCTGCCTGGCCAGATAAGAGCAGACTATCAGCATCAACCCTATTCCACAATATCTTCTGCACAGCAAAGGTCAACTCCTGTTTCCAGATTTCACTGCTTTTGTTACCTGAAATGGAAGAAACCAAAATGCACTAAGGCTTCTTGCTACCATCTGTCAATTTAAGAAAGAGAACACTAGGATGCAACAAAAAGGCTGCATGAGCACGGTCCGGATGCTTTGGGAATTGGGCAAACCTGTTTATCCAATTGCTGCCAAAGATGGTTAACATATTCTGTGGGCCTTTGAGTAGTCTTATTGGTCACTTGTGTGAATGTAAAGAATATAAGTAGTGGCTTAGTGACACCCTTCGCTAATAGAAGAGCAAAGATGCAGAGTATTATTTTGACTTAGTGAATGCACTGAAAGGAATGCAAGCAGTAAATACAATGCACAAGGTGAATACAATAAGCTCCATTTTTATACGTGACAGGAATGTATTTGATGAAACCGTTCCAGTTGCATTAGAGATTTCCAGCAGTAAGTTAATTCCTCTTTTGGAGATGTTTAGAGACAATACAAAGGAGAAAGGGAATATAATAGGGGGGAATTGTGCTTTTATGTTTTTCTCATTTCTAGACATCTTCATTTTTATTCCTCAAATCCAACAATCTGCAATAGCCTTTATTTACAGACAATGCCCGTGTATTTCAGCTCTATTATTATATGTTGAGCTACTTAAGTATAACAATTTTCTTAGGAGTGGACAATGAGCCTCTATGTTAACATCTATTTAAATATTTACTGTGGATCAAAGCATCTGCAAGTAGGGATCTGAAGCCTAATATAGTTGACTGATGATTAATTTAAACTCATTGCATTGCAAATTAAGGTCTCATTTTACTTAAGAAGGATTCTCTGAAGTGAAGTAGATGGAGACCTCCTCAGAGAAGATTTTTACACTTCCTTAACTATTTAATTAAAATAAGCAAATGGTTTCATTTACTATTTTTAGGAATTTATCTACTCCTTATTTTTACTTAGTGTAAATAAAACTGCCATATTGGTCCTCTGTGGTCTCAAGAACATCAGTTAATGAGGTTTCTTCTTCTGTACATTGTTAATAATACCGGGGGGGTGTCATTGGTTTTTGTGGCATAAAGTACATTAAATCAGTTTTACCCTGTAAAATCACTACAAAAAGAAAGCAAGTAAAGGAAAAAATAAATCAAAGCTTCTCTACTGCAATCAATTCTTATAATTCTTACACAGATTTTTTTTTAAATGTTCAATTATTTTTTTTTCAGGAACACTAACTCAAGAATTTTGCCTTTAAAAAGTGATTATTTTGCATTTCAACTGGTATAAAATCTTTACGCTTATGTTCCATTTCTTGAATTAGGCAGAAACTTTGCATTTTGTTTCATACTAGTATTGGCCGGCATTTTTTCCATCTTACAAGAGGCATATATTACAGAAGTAATCTGGTACAGACTGTTTTTCCTATGCATCATATTTTCTGGTGGGACAATATCCCTCCCTTTGGTCAGCTGGGACCATGACTGCATGCCAAGAGATGATGTTCTTCAGTGAGCCAGGCTTGTGAGAGGACTGAGCACCTGAAATGTGAGCTAAAAAACAAGTCTGATGTTTCAGGAGCAAAGGAGGTATTGTTACCTCTTCAAAGCAGAAAAGGAGAGGTAAAAAATAATAATAATAAAAAAATATAAAAAAGACTGTAAGCAAAATAAGGTTGCCGATGTAATGGAATATTAAATTTCATTCAGTCAAACAACATTTTCATGAAAAAAGAAGCAGGAATTTTGTCAGAAAACCAATCAAGGGAAAAATTCTGCACATACTAATTTTGCTCATTATTGTTATTTAACGATGCTTTTCATCATTATCTCAAGTGTTCAGCCTGCATTGCTCTTCCTGGTACCATTTTCCACCAAAAGAAAGATTGCCATTGCCCATTTCAACGATAACCTCACAAATAGCACCTCCTAACCCAAAGGCCACAGATTTAGTCATACAACCAAAACCACACTCCACACTTCGAAAGCCCTATAGCGCAGTGCTAAGAAAAGCTTAATATCTGCACTACCTCAAAACATACTGAGGCTGTGCCTCCATGTAAGGATGTACCGCTGAGAAAAACAAACAAGCAAACCACCGAGACTGCCGGTTGTCATGATGACTAAATCCACATCTGTCCAAATCCAGCACCCCAAGACCACCCTGAGGCCTTGCACAAACCACAGCACAGTGATGGGGAGAGCTGAGAGATTCACTTCAAAAGCACATGCATGGTCCAAGTTAAACCACGCTTACGGGATCTGCTTAAACATCCTCCTACGGTCATCTACCACAGGAAGCAAAGAGCTTTTAGACTAAAAATGCAAGGCTTTATTAAACGACATCTTAACTAGGAGAAATACCAAGAGAAGAGGGAAGGACAGAGGGGAAGTGGAAATGAAAAAGAAAACAAACAAACAAACAAACAAAAAAGAAAACCACAAGCACAATTCTGCCCCTGCCTGCTGGGTACGTGTTTCCAGCAAACTCACTGACGTGCTAAATTATACTGCTATCAGCCATGGGATCTCCCCAGAGCAGCTACTCAGATTCATACTTACATTGCCTTTTATTTCAGGATAAGCTTGAGAGATAGGGAATGCCTAAAAATTGCAGACTTCTGCTTATTACATTCTGGAAGGGAAAGAAGTCCGTCTTTTTCTTTGTCCATGTATGTGACTGCATCAGAAAAACATAAGATATAATGGAAAAAATAGAATGAAGAGCCAAGAAATGTTTTTTTCCACAGCACAAGACCCAGACTTTTCTCAGGCTCTAACCAGCCCGGTGGCTGCCCATCTCCAGAAAATGCTATTGCTGCTTGTGGTCACCACACGGTCCCACCACACCACTTGGCTCCTTGAACAGAGACTTCTCCTCCAGCCTTTCACATTATATTTATATATGTATATACTATATATATATATATATATATACACACACACACTATATATATTGTGTATATATATATATTTTGCTATGCAAACCAGCCTGGCTCAATAAGACCCTTCGATGTTTTTTTGTCTTGCATGGATTTAATGCCTGAGGAAATTTACTTGCACGGGATTTTTTCCATATGGGAGACAGCAGTTCTGAGTGAGATCTAACAGATCCCCAGCTATTCACAAAATCTGAGTAGTTATTTAAGTCAATACACGTGTAGCCACTGCAAGAGGAATCCAGCTCTCCTTGTACTGAAAACCTGGATTTTAAACTGCGCCCTGTGAGCAGCATCTGTAACCCTGTACCATGTTAAACACAGAGCTGGTGCCACTTTGGGTCAAATCAGTTTACTAGTAGGATGGAGATTAAAATGCTTAGTTGATGCAGAAATACCTGCTACTGCCAAACAACGCATCTTTTATTCATATTATGACTGTAGACTGCTACTCTGCGCTGAGAGCAGGATGTGATGAATGTTAGATTACTCAAATTATGTCTGGACAAGTAATATGATGAACTGAGAGAGGAAAAAGAAACCACCAAACCCCACGAAGATTAAGTGTTTAGACTGTAAAGCAAGGCTTTGTAAACAAACATTGAATGAGAGAAAAGAAGACTGAGTATGGATACTTGAACTTTAAACTGCTACTAGCATCGCAGCCACCATGCCCCCCTGCCCCACTCCACCCCCCACCCCCCACCCCCCCCCAGTTATGGTGTTATTTCAGAAAACACAAGGCATCTATTCTAAGAAGTGAATTTTATTTATGATGTTTTTAAAGCTAAAAAGAGAAGTCTATTGATTTTAACTTTAGACAGAAACTCAGAAACAAATCAAGGTGAAATGACAAAGCTAAGAGGGCAAACCATCAGTGCAAAGTACAGCAGAACAATTTTCTCCAGTCCTTGAAGCCGCCCATTGCAACAAAGCCTCCTTTCTTTCTAACAATATTATCCGAACTACTGATGCTTCTGTTAGAGTCCTTATTCTCACTGTTCATCCATAAAGCCACAAGTCTGGGGGTTGAGTCCCACACTCAGGTGAAGCTCATCATTAAAAGACGATGCCATATTTTTTACAGTAATTCAATAGGTTTTGTCTGGGAATTGGTGAGGGAGAATAAATGTGAAGCCCTGAATTGATGCTTTCCTTCAGAGATTCACTCTTCAGACCAGCTCTACAGGCGGAGGGTTTTCATGTATCATAATGAAAAATGGCAGATTGTTACCATTAGCATGTCTCTGAAAACAAAAGACTCACACTCTGGTAAAGATGTGATGAATTAAGGGGCTGCCCACTCCACCCAGCAATAGCTTCCACGCTGCTCAGCCAGCCAAGAGGACACAAACCCCTTTCACCGGCTGCGACAAGGTGGCTGGGAGGCATCAATCCTCCCCTGGGTAGCCTGAAGAATGCCTTGGGGATCCCAAAATGGGACAGCTCTAAGTTACGAAGTAAAAATCAAAAAAAAATCTTGCTCCCATCTCCTCTACAGCAAATGGGCCAAGGACCAGCACTCATATGTCAGATCCTTCCATGTTTCTGCCTCCGTCCCCAATTTTTTATCCACCTGTTTCAGGCAAAGTCAGGAATTTATCCCACTGGTTTCACTCCACCTTAATCGGCTTTTTTTGAAGCAATATATCACGGAAAGTGTTTTGCAATTCCCTCTAATCAAATATGCAATGTTCTTTTTCAGGAACTACAGTTAGAAATATTGTCCATTAACTTAATATAGGAAGAAACATTTCAAAGGCTGTTCTCAACCCTCTGAACTCTTCATTCATAATAAAAATCTATGCTGCTTTCAATAGAAGCTTGAAGAAGTAAATTGGAAATAGATGAGTGAGTATGGAAGCCCTTATGGACAGGAGTGGGTATACAATAGAAAACCTTTTAAATCTGTTGAATGTTGAAACCTGTCAGACTGACCCATTACTTGAATGCTTGCCTGCAAATCAGCAAATTACTTTAACTGGCAGTCACATTAGTCTCTAATGTTCCCATGCGTGCACTGATGCTTCAAACATCACAGAGACCTGCGAGCGAAGGCAGCTACATCTTATTTCCCTGCTCTGCTACCGCTCTCCTGCTCGGCACCGAGCGGGAAGGCTCCCTGCCTCTGCCCGGCTCTTGCCATGGGTGCCCCAGGGAGGGACCCAGGGAACACGAGTGGTTTGCCCAGTGGTCAGAGGAGCACAAACAGTCACAGGTCTGAGGTGCACAAAAGGGTCTTTCACATTTCAGAGCAGCCATCTGAGGTGGGTGGGGAGCCTGTTTTCTTTGGATGGATGAATGTAAGAGATGCAGAGAAAATTAAAGTTTACACTGAATTCACGTCTTACATGTCTGAGAGAGATTACATAAATATAAATGTCTCTCTAAAGATGCCAACCAATTTCAACACATTTTTCAGACTATTTATAAACAGTAGCTCCCAAATACTTGCTATCAATATACTAATGTCAAATTTGAGAAAGCAGTTTTAAGTATTTCTTTATCATCTAGGTGGTCCCTTTCTCTCCAATTTATCCACCAAACACTTTCATTTCAAAACCCCATATTTGAATTATTCTGTATAAAGTTTACAGGAGTTATTCAAGATTAAAAGTCTTCCCTGCCATGGCTTTGGAGTTTTATCTTCTTTTTCCTTCTGTTTCTTTTCCCTGTGTAGTCCAGGGTTTTGTTTTGTTTTGTTTCATTTTAAGCAGTATAACTCCATTTGTTTACAACAAATGGTTTCTTGTAAAAGAACAGTGGAACAGTTCAATGACAAAAGAACAAAAGAAAATATTGAATATTATTCATCTTCCTCACTGAACATCACTTGAATTTCTTCACCATCTCTGAACTACAAAAATTTGCCAATTGCATAGCTGCCGCTTTGTCTTTATAATGGGACTGGACATCAAAAAGCAGTTTGGCACTGCTGCCTTGTTCCAGACAGTAATCTTTTTTATTATTATTATTATTATTCATAGAATCATAGAATATCCCGAGTTGGAAGGGACCCATAAGGATCATCAAGTCCAACTCCTGGCACCGCACAGGTCTGTCCAAAAGTTTAGACCATGTGACTAAGTGCACAGTCCAAACACTTCTTAAATTCAGACAGGCTTGGCGCAGTTACTACTTCACTGGGGAGCCTGTTCCAGTGTGCAACCATCCTCTCGGTGAAGAACCTCTTCCTGATGTCCAGCCTAAACTTCCCCTGCCTCAGCTTAACACCATTCCCACGGGTCCTGTCACTGGTGATAACAGAGAATAGGTCACCTGCCTCTCCACTCCCCCTCGTGAGGAAGCTGTAGACTGCGATGAGGTCCCCCCTCAGCCTCCTCTTCTCCAAGCTGAACAGGCCCAGTGACCTCAGCTGCTCCTCATATGTCTTCCCCTCTAGGCCTTTCACCATCTTTGTCGTCCTCCGCTGGACACTCTCCAACAGTTTAATGTCCTTTTTGTACTGTGGTGCCCAGAACTGCACAGAGTACTCAAGGTGAGGCCGCACCAGCGCAGAGTAGAGCGGGACAATCACTTCCCTCCACCGACTAGCAATGCTGTGTTTGATGCATCCCAGGATACGGTTGGCCCTCCTGGCTGCCAGGGCACACTGCTGGCTCATGTTCAACTTGCTGTCAACCACAACCCCCAGATCCCTCCCTGTGGGGCTGCTCTCCAGCGTCTTGTCACCCAGTCTGTACGTATAGCCAGGGTTGTCCCATCCCAGGTGCAGGACCCGGCACTTGCTTTTGTTAAACCTCATGTGGTTGGCGATTGCTCAGCTCTCTAATCTGTCCAGATCTCTCTGCAAGGCCTTTCCACTCTCATCCGAGTCCACAACTCCTCCAAGTTTGGTGTCGTCTGCAAATTTGTTCAAAACACCTTCTAGTCCTACATCCAAATCATTTATAAAAACATTGAAGAGGACTGGCCCTAAAATGGAGCCTTGAGGGATCCCACTAGAGACCATCCGCCAGCCAGATGTGGCCCCATTTACCACAACCCTTTGAGCCCTGCCCGTCAGCCAATTGCTCACCCATCACATGATGTTTTTGTTTAGCTGTATGCTGGACATTTTGTCCAGTAGGATCCTATGGGAAACCATGTCAAAAGCTTTGCTGAAGTCCAAAAAGATCACACCACCTGGTTTCCCTTGATCGACTAGATGGGTGATCTTATCATAAAAAGAAATCAAATTTGTTGGGCAGGACCTACTCCTCATGAACCCATGCTGGCTGGGACCAATGACTGCATTGTGCCCCAGGTGCGCTTCAATAACTTCAAGGATCATCCTCTCCATAATTTTACCAGGCACTGATGTGAGACTGACAGGCCTGTAATTGCTAGGGTCTTCTTTCTTACCCTTCTTGAAAATTGGCACAACATTTGCCAGCTTCCAGTCCAATGGGACCTCTCCAGATTCCCAAGATCATTGAAAAATAATTGAGAGAGGCCCCGCGATGACGTCAGCCAGATCTTTAAGCACCCTGGGGTGAATTCCTTCTGGACCCATGGACTTATATGGATCCAGGTGGAGCAGCAAATCCCGCACACGTTCAGGGTCGGTTGGGAGTTTGTCATTCCCCACCGTCATGGTCCTCCAGCTCAGAGTACCCTGCGTCCCAAAGCCCGTCATCGGTGTTGAAGACAGAGGTGAAGAAGGCGTTAAACGTCTCTGCTTTGCCTGTGTCATTGTCTGTGAGGAGACCCTCCCCATCTAGTAGCGGACCTGTGTTTTCTTTGGTTCTCCTTTTTCTGTTCGCATATCTAAAAAAACCTTTTTTGTTGTCTCTCACAGACATGGCCAGCTTCAACTCTAGTTGGGCTTTGGCCACACAAATTTTCTCCCTACAAACACGAACAGTACCCCTGTATTCCTTCCTCGTCGCCTGACCCTCCTTCCAGCAGCCGTACACTTTCTTTTTTCGCCTTAGCTCCAGTAGAAGATCCCTGGTCAGCCAGCTCAGCCTTCTGCCCCGCTTGCCTGACTTCCGATATTTTGGAATCGCCTGATCTTGTGCTTTTAGGAGGCAGTGCTTAAAGACTGACCAGCACTGATGGACGCCAATGCCTTCAAAAGCAGTTTCCCAGGGGACCTTGCTGACTAGTTCCCTGAGCAGCGTGAAGTCTGCTTTCCCCATATCCAGAGCTGAAGTTTTGGTGACAGTTTTCCTTCTGTCACCATAAATTCTAAACTCAACCACTTCATGGTCGCTATGACCAAGACAGCCGCCAATTGCCAGGTCTCCCACAAGACCCTCTCTGTTCTCCAGCAACAGATCTAGGAAGGCACCTTTCCTAGTTGGTTCTCTTAGCACCTGCACCAAGAAGTTATCATCTGGGTGCTTTACGAACCTCCTGGACTTGCTCGTGTCAGCCATGTGGTGATCCCAGTTAACATCTGGCAAGTTGAAATCCCCCATTAGGACAAGGGGAGTCGATCTCGAGGCATCTCTTAGTTCTGCAAAGAATAATTCATCGGCGTTGTCGTCCTGGCCAGGTGGTCTGTAATAGACTCCCACAACGACACCCCCTTTATCTGTTCGTCCCTTAATCCTTACCCAGAGGCTCTCAACTTTGCCATCGCCAACTTGAAGTTCCACACAGTCCAGCCCATGCTTCACATACATAGCCACCCCGCCTACCCTGCCTGTCCCTCCTGAAGAGCCTGTAACCATCTATTGCAACACACCAGCCACAGAACTCATCCCACCAGGTTTCGCTTATGCTGATGATGTCGTAGCTGTGGGACTGGGCCAAGACTTCTAGCTCATCCATTTTATTCTTCATACTGCGTGCATTTGTGTAGAAACACTTCAAATGCGCCTCCCTACACGCAGCACCTTGTGTAGCCTACCAAAGGGCCTCACTAGCACACAGTCCCTCTGATTCTAGCACACCATCCCTTAGCTCATCACTGGCATGCCTGGTTTTATCCCCTTCTCCCTTCGACTCTAGTTTAAAGCCCTATCTATCAGCCCTGCCAACTCCTGAGCAAAAATCCTCACCCCTTTCTGAGAGAGACGCATCCCATCTGGTGCCAGCAGGCCCAGTGTCGCGTAGACCTTCCCGTGATTGAAAAACCTGAAATTCTGCCGGTTGCACCAGTCCCAAAGCCACGTGTTAATGTGATGAGTCTGTTTGTCAGCATCGATCCCCCCTATCAGAAGGACAGAGGCAACCACAACCTGTGCCCCTGATCCTTTAAGTAGTCACCCCAAAGCCCTAAAAGTCCCTTTTGATCGCTCTCGGGCTTCTTGTTGCTACCTCATCATTACCAGCCTGAAAGACCAGTAGCGGGTAGTAGTCAGTATTATTGGTAGTAGTCAGTATTATTATTGTTGCTTTAAAAACAAGACAGTGCAAGGATACTGTTTTTACATGTCTGTTGCTTCTTCCACCTCTTTTCCTGAATTCAGATAATAGATTGAAAAATTGTATATGTCCTTGGTAAACAAGACAATATTCTTTCTCATAGGGTAATTTCAAAGTTATTAAATTCCAGGGAAAGTCTTATTTGTAAACATGACAAGAAATCTTTCAGCATGAGTTTGTAGCTTTTCAATATTAACAACAATTGTCTTCCTCTAGAACTAGTTTCACTTTGTCATCATAAGTCATGCTTAAAATAAGAATGCTGAGCAATGAAATAGAGCCCCCAAGCAGGAAAATGAATACTAGGCACAAAGGTCTGAAGTTCTGCGATGTTTGGTAGCCATCTCTACAGTCTTTCTTCAGCTGTGTCTAGCTTTCTGTTATTTGTTCACTAATAAAAATTAAGACAAAGTAAAAAATTATAGGTACCATTTAAACCAGCTTATCAAAATTATTATTGTTATAAAAATTACTACAAATTTTTCCAAAGACCAGAACTTTCTCTTCTCTCCTACCATCTTGAATAGCTACAGATATAAATTAATCCCATGTTATTTCCATTCCTGATCCTCAGAATAAAGTAATGCATTATTATATGCAAACATTAATTTGATGTCTACTCCAATTGGTCTAAATAGTACTTCAAACACCAAATCTTGCATTGGATAATTTGTTTTTAACGTGATTTACAAAGAAAAGCCACGCAGGTCACAAATATGAGTGGAATTAATATGTGCTTTTGAATATTCAGAAATACTTTGCAGTATTTTGTCAGAAGCAGTGTTGACCTTGTGTCCTGGTTTCAGTTAGGACAGAGTTAATTTTCCTCCTAGTAGCTGGCAGGGTGCTATGTTTTGGATTAGGATGAGAAGAGCGCTGATAACATGCTGATGTTTTAATTGTTGTAGAGCAGTGCTTACACCAAGCCAAGGACTTTTCAGCTTCTCGCTCTGTTCTGCTAGCAAGCAGGCTAGGGATGCAGCAGGAGCTGGGAGGGGACAGACCCAGGACAACTGACCCAAACTGGCCAAAGGGGTATTCCGTACCATCTGACGTCATGCTGAACAATATATAGGGGTGGCTAGCCGGGGCGGGGGGGGGGCGGCTGCTCAGGGATAGGCTGGGCATCGGTCAACAGGTGGTGAGCAATTGCATTGTGCATCACTTATTTCGTACACATTATTATTATTAATACTATTATTATTATTATTATTATTATTGTTATTTTTCCTGTCTTAATAAACTGTCTTTATCTCAACTCACAGGCTTCACTTTCCCGTTTCTCTCCCCCATCCCGGAGAGGGAGGGGGGAAGGTGAGCGAACGGCTGTGTGGTGTTTGGCTGCCAGCCGGGCTAAACCACAACACCTTGACTTATGTCTATTTCTCAGTGTGCTCCAATTAATAAAAACTTTGCAGTTTCTGCTTTCTGAGAATGTCTAAACAGAATCATGTGTGCCTAATTAATATTAAAATGTCAGCAAAATATGCAAAAGTATTTCTTCCATTAGACAGAAATTTCGTCTCTGATCTTGAAATTACCTATCTGGTTCTTCAAAAATGACTGGATGCTCACAGTTTCTCTGTGAGAAAGCATCTCTTTCTTTTCTTTCTAAAATATTCTTTGAGATTATGCAAGAAGAAATCTAAACCTGCTTTGAACTTCTTCTTTCATGAGGGTTTCATTACAAAGACAGTTTCCTAGGTGAACTGCTTTGGTTTGCTTACAACTCTTTTGTTTTACCGTAAAAGCAGTAAGAAATAAGTGAGGTGAAAAAGTTTGCTTATATGCCAAGGCAGCTCAGCCCTACTGCTCACGAGGACTAGTCCAACTGCCTTTATATGCTCTGATCCCCATCACCTTACATTTGTTGTGAAAGTTTCAGAAGGAAAACCTCTTGAATTACCACATATCAAGAATTGTAATTAAAATGGGAAATAATATCATTAGTTCCATTATTTCTGCTGTAAACTATGCTGTTTTTTAGAAATGGGATAGGATTCCAGAATGAAGAACGTACATTTTGTTGTTCTTCTGATTATAACAGCATATTTAATTGAATTTCAATCATTTCAAAATAGATAAAGATGACCTTTTCTGAAACAGATTGTGCTGAGCACAAAAACATGAATAAAGATTAGTTGACTGTATGGATCTCTCCATCAGCTGTGCTGCAATAACATTTTAAGAGAACATAACACTAATGCCTGTTTGTCACAAACCTGGTTATCGTAGCCCAATACGGTTCACTCAAAAGTTAGTTCTGTTTACTGTAGCTTTCACAAAATTATAAATTCACCTATTTGCCACTGCTGATTTTTCCAAACAAAAATGTATTAATGCTTTTATTTATGAAACTTGTATTCCCCAACTAAAATGATTAAAAGGTTTCAGCTTACAATATGATCACAAGTTCACCTGTTCTTATTGTTTTGCTACAATTTAATGACTGCATAGATACTCTAATGCATGAAATAGGTGAAGGGCTCTGTATTTTATTTTCAAAGCATAAGAATAGCCCAGTAGCCTATTTCAACTAGTGTCTATGAGTATATGCATAGGGAGAAAGTATGTCTGATAAGTGCTTTCTTTTATTTTTTTAATCTTTCAAGAAAAAGTTGCCAGTTAAGACAGACTGATCCATTCTATTTTCTTGATAATACTCTTATTTTTACTTGTCTTGTAATGATCCTATATCAAAGCGTTACACTCTTCATTTAAAACAGAATACATTTGGATTCTTACACAGTAGGACAGGTCAGTCAGATAGCAGACTCCCTATTTTTCAAGAAAACATAATATTTAAGTTATATTATTACTGACACATAATGAAATTGATCCCCAATCAATACCCTGAATCAAATTCTGGGGCCATAAGTAGGACATACAGAGCAGAGCCCGATGGCTCTGCTACCAGCAAAATCCAACAGCTCTCAACAGTTGCCTCTCAATCCTGCCTGCTTTTGATTCATCCAGGCCATCGCAAAATCAGGAAAAAAAAAAAAAAGAGAGAGACAGACAAAGAGAGAGAAAAACAGAGAGAAAGAGAATACTCCATAACACATACAAACTACCCAAGTGGATATGCTTCTTGTAAGATGAATTTTCATCAGAGTCTCCCCAGGCTATTAGGCAGGTATGTCAGAAGAAGCAGTTCCACTGAAAGCTTGAAAGGCATCAGATCAATTTGCCTGTATGACTTTTTCCATTCAGCTATAAGCCTCTGCCATTAAACAGGAAAAAATAAAAAATAAATCACCTGGAGCTGAAGAAAACATCAAAAAAATCAAGTGGAAGAGCAGTTTCAATCACTATTTTATTGTTCATCTTCAACTTAAATATTTATTTATTAGAATTTTAAAACTATGCTTCTTCACAGATTTCAGAAAAAAAAATATTAAAAAACATCTCCAACATCCAGAAGATGCAGATGAAATGAAACACTTCCATATACAAACTAACCTGAAGGTGTCCTAATTTAGTTTTTACTACGAATATCTTTTTTTTTTTACCCACAGCAGAGAGGATTCTATAAACAGAAGGCTAAACACATTTTACACCTATGATTTACATTAAGAGATGTCTCCAGACAGAAATGCCCCATCCTTCCTACCTAGGCAGACAGTTGGTGATGCATTTAGTACAAATATATATATATATATTTAAAGTGTTTTTTTTGTTGTTGTTCTAAAATTTAAAAAGAAAAAAAAAAAAAAAAGCTTTGGTTGACAAAATTATTTTGCTGAGTTAGTAACCTAAACAGGAGAATATTCTGGACAACATTATTTCATTTAATTGACATTCATGCAATTAAAGCCATGAATGAAGCTGGATTCCAAGCTAAGCAAATTCAGAGTAGGACAGTAATTTACTTTTACCTTCAGACTCATTCAGTGGAAATTTCAGTGTTCTTATCTTGGAATAAATAAGCTATGAAGAAAACCACTTTGCTCCCAAAGGTTGTTTTAATCAGTAAAGTGTATCTATTCAGCTTTAATTTCAGTGTTTTTCTGGTTCAGAATTAGTGTTTACTGAGTAAATAGATTTCTTAATGTGTACATAAATTGTCTTAACAATAATAATTTTAGCTGAAAAAATGCTGACAAAGTTAATATCCCATTTATTAATAAACAGCTAAAAATAAACAGCTAACTGATTAACAAAAACAAAACAAAAACAAACACAGAAATTGAAACTGTGTAAGCAGAATTGAATCAAGGTTATTCTAAAGAAGGTCCCTCTCAGATCTATTCTTGAAAGAGTACTTTCATTATCTTAATGAATCTTATGGAAAAAGTTAGAAACGCAGTGGATGAAAGCTTTGTAGGTGATGAAGTAGGCAGTTATTTCCCACGAAATCTCATACTGCAGTTTTTCCAGCCTTGGTAAAGAGTGATGTGGAATACAGTTCAATGCAAACTGATATCAGGAACCAAGCATATATATGACAGGAAAGCTTAAGAATCAAAAACAGTAAGAGAATGAACAGTCAAGTACAAATAAGATGCTAAGACAAAGGAAATGGAAGCAAATGGAATCCTTGAGTGAGTGCACAGCAGAATATCAAACTAAAAAAATATTTCACTATGATATATCCTTGCTGAGACATTCCTGTAGTGCATCTAATAATGGCGTCCAGATTGCTGAAAAGAAATCTTGAATATACAGGAATTGGTCAGGATCTTTCAAGTGCTCAACAGATATGGGAAAACATGGTTTATTTGTAAAAAGCATGTGCTAAATCAAATAAAATGATATACCTGACTGTGCAAGAAAGATCTCATTTACTCCTCAACTCTGCCATGTTCAGCCATTTTTCTCCAATGACAACAAAACACTTCAATGTCTTTAAGAATTTCAGCTCACCGGGCTTATTTAATGGCAATGGCCATCCTTTGGTTCCCATAGGACAAGCAACTGCAGAGTGACGTGATGCCCTGGTGCCATGTAACCAAGGAACCACTGCTGTAGCAATAGCACTGTGGGGATAGACAGCAATCAGTCAAGCTGCTTGACTTGTTTTCCTGCTATGTATGCTGATGCTGGTAAACCTTATCCAATTTAAAAATAAATAAATAAATATATGTGTGTAGACAGAAAGCAAATGCTGAGATAATCACACACTGTCACATCATTATTATTAATAGGGATGAATAATTTAAAATAATAATAATAAACAACAACAAAGAAGCTTTTGGTCTTTTAAGAATACAGATGGCAGGAAAAAAAAAATAATAAAACAAACAAACATCACACGATGTCAAGATGAAACATTGAGTAAAAGGTTCCACAGGGAGCATTAAGAACTCAATTTTCAAAGAAACCAGGCTAGAGGAGTTTAAATTATTTGGAGACAAAGGCCAGAAAGATTAGTAAATCGGGTGTTTCAGGTTCCTTATGAGTCGGAGTTTCAAAGCAGACTGGAAATGAGGGGTATTTACAAATATTTCCTGCAAGCACTTAATGTGTTTAGCTTGAGCCCGAGTTATAACATGTTTCTCCTCACCACAGTCCTTGGAGGAAAAAAAGGAAGTTTAGATGTACTTATGGGATACCCTTCACCCTTGAACTACAAATTAGTACTGACTGGCAACTGCCAAATCTTTATCTTTTCAAGAAGGCACAGACGGCAGCTTTATTCTCAGCGTAAATTGACTGGAAGGAGTTGCTGCTTCCAAAGGAAAGAAGGATGTCAAAGACAAGCACAGGCCAGGAGCTAAAAAATGTTAAACAAAGTCACAAACAGAGACAAAAAGAACAGGGCAGAAAAAAGAACTATATCTCTCTCTATATATATATGGCCCTAAAAGATAACACACTTAAGAAATTAAAAAGAAAGAAAACAAAAATTTTGTCTCCGGATTCTCTCTGAGTTTCTTCAGCGTGACAAGTATCCAGGAGAGTAGCTCATCAGGAAGGATTTGAATAGTTACAGAATAGAGATTTAAGAGACAAGATGGTGTATATACGACAATTCAAGCAAGCCGCAAGAAAGGTTTGCATCACTGAGCACATAAAGAGAGGGAGGAGTACAATAGAGGCAAGCACAGAGGTTATGAAGGGCTAGGCTGAAAAGGATACTTCTCCTTGAGATGGCAGAGAAGTGAGCTGGCACAGGGATTCAAAGCAAGGCAGAGGATCCCAAAGGCACCGTCTTGCACTGCTAAGGTTGGTGAGCAGCAGAGGTAATGGGGTGATGCAGAGGACAAGCAGGCAGGGAAGAGGGCTGAAGTGATGGGTATGGCAGAGTGCAAATGCTGAAGGTAAGTTGCAAGCAAGGCTATAAGAGTACGAAGGCCAGAGGGCCAGAGATCAGTTTGCTACCTAATGGAAGGAGCAACCTTTTTCTCAGCATCCTGCAGAAGAAATGATTTAGGTATTGAAACACACGCCTGGAGGTTTTTATTCCACTCCGTCTCTGCTGATTATTTGCTCCAAGACCTCAGGCACAGAGCAGCAGCATGACTTGGGATTTCCACCCACAACAGAGGAAGGAGGAGTCCCTGGAGAGTGAGTGACCCGGCACACTGCCCAGAGCCACCTACCCCGTGGGCACCATTCACAGGAAGGGTTCCACGACAGACTGAGGCTGCTGAGAATGAGCAAGATTCAACAACATGTTACTCAATCAAATTTACTTCCATGTAACCACTGAGACAGTCTCATTGGTTTCCAATTCAGAGAGAACACTAGTTAAGAAGTCCATATATCAGGCTCTGCAGTTCTACCCCCACCTCATAAAATATTGCTCTACTTGCTTTCTATGCCAACATCTACACCTCCAGCTGATCTGAGTACTACAGAGGAAACTGATGCTGAAAGTAATTCAGGAGTTTCGTGGCTGGAAAAAAGTACCAATTAAAAGCATGTGTACCAATAGCAAAGAGATTTTTTTTTTTTAATGCCGAGTGTTAACTTCCTTTGCAGCCTTAAAACAGCAAGTGAATAATGAGGGATTCAGAGAAGTTGCCGTGGGAAAAAGAAAACCCCACAGTAACCTCTAAATTACCTGAATGAGTCATGCATGTCAGTTCACTTTTTAAGACAATACTTTGGGGAATTACACCTAATTTTGTAGTAAAGTTTTAAGTGAATTACTTTGCTTGCTCTTCACTTAATAATAGGGAAAAAGCACTTTACATGTCAAATTGGCAGCAGTGCCAGGGAGTTAATTATTCAAATGGGGAACTCCATACAGAGATGCATAATCCTTCTGTTTTCAGATAACGTGTAGAAATAAACAGAGAGGAAGACCATATAAGCCTTTAAAATAATCATAATCTATAAAACAGGACATGATAGGTTCTACATCACTCTGGATGGCAGGAAATCTATCTTTTCTGATCCTGATAAGAAATTCAATCTTCTGCCATCACAAAATCCAATTGCTTTAGCTGTTTTTGACTATATGAAAAGATTGAAAACTCAATTCTCCCCATATATAGGGACTAGATTGATTAGGGGATGTTTGTATTGACTAACTATGACAGCTAACTGTTAGTTATAAACAGAAACAAAAATTCTTTCTTCTTTCATATTAGCCTTACATAAAAAGACTACCACAGAGAAATGTGTGTAGGTGGGGAGAGGGAGAAGATGTTACCTCCTTTACTCTCTTCAATCAGAGATCTTAACAGGATATATATTTTTTTTTAATTATTTCTCATTTCATGCTTTTTCTTCCCTTGCCTTAATTAAGCTCTTAAAGGAAAAAGAAGAAAAACAAAAAATAAAAATAAAAAAGGCAGGCCCTTTCTCATTTTGTACCACAGGTATTTTCATGAACATCTGTAGAGTGGAAAGCAGTATGGTACAGATTAGTGAATGCTTTGTTCTCCCACTCATTATACCCTCCTTTTAATTTTCATTGAGCCAAAACTGACTTGCAAAGCAACAAAAACGATAGCAAAATCCAATCTCTCGCCACAAGCCTTATACAACTGAGCCCCAGAGTACAATGCCACTGCTGCTTGTACGCGTTTCTCTGCATTTGTTAGGCTTGGTTCCTCCTTGGATGTACCTTATTCAAAGGGACTCTCACACATTTTCTCCCCTTTCTATGACAACCAAAATACTATCAGAACCCAGACTTCCTGCTCCAAGCATTCCTGGCCGACAGAGATAGTACCACAGCTTAGATAAAAAATGCACACAAGTGCATTCAAGGCATCTCAAATCAAAAAACTTCAAGGCAAAGTTTATTTTAACCTCCTTCCCAAGTCATTATTCTATACCCACAAAATAATAACAATAATGCACAAAATATGCCTAAATATCCTTCCTGAAGTTGGAACATATGTATAAAATGCCTACACCTGCCATGTAATCTGAAGGTAACTCTGGTACAACACTACTACAGCCCACTGAGATCAGAACAGGGATATCCTAGGCTCTTATGTACATATTTAATCTAGTTTCCATTTTCAGACTATCTTAAAAAAAATCTAATAGACTCAGAAACTTGATTAAATGGGGAGTTTTGCTGGATCCTTTGTTATGCTGACTGACAGATGGAGAAAGAAAGGCTAGCTTTTACCTGCTCGTTTCATCAAAACTTATACGTGCAAAACTTGTACTGTGTTTTTTTTTCCAGCCATATCTGTTATCACTTCTGCAGATCTTGGCTCATTTAAACATAATCTGTCAGAGAGAATGACAATATTGGTATACTACAAAGCTTAAGCAAAGCACAAGGAGACTGCAGGAGTGCCAAGGAAAATGGGTTCTTCAGCTCCATGCCCTTCTTCCAACACCATTAGGCAGCACAATATTTGCCAGTCTCAGGTTTCTGGCAATTTTACAACCCCCCAAAATATGCTTTTACATCCAGGCTTTTTATAAGCTTATATGTAAGACAGCTTTCCTTGCTTAGTTTCCTGCAGCTCAAACATTTTTAGTAACAAAATATGCACGTCTTCATTGATTTAGACAAACGATACCCAAGTTCCCAGAGTATTCAGCACAAGAGCATCCTCAAACTTAAATACCTTATTTCCAAAAATAACCAAGTCTGACATCACTACTGGTGTCACAAATCCAATTCAGCCTTTTGAGAAATCTTGTGCTAGTTAAAGAAAGGACATAAAAAGGGTATGGGGAAAAAAGATGCTTCAAACTAAACAAGATATTACCATTTAGCATATTCAGGCAAAAAATAATGATACTCATCTAATGTGCTACAGAAAAATACAGTACCAGAGAATTTTACCCTCTCCCTTTTTCAGGCATGACCAGTTGTGTTTTCATCCCACACTTGAACACAACAGTGAGGTTTCCAACCCCATTTCTGGTGCAGCTACGCGCTCCTGGGGATATCTGGTAACTGCAGGGAATTGCCTTGAGTGACTTACAAATGCGGAAGTTCAGAAGTGCATAGCAGACCTACATGTGTTACACACATCTACTCACACAAACATGTGTCTGTACTACATCGTCCCCATGAGAGATGTAAGCTGACTTGTTCTGAAGCTAGAACTTTCCTCCTAGGACCCGCCATTATTTGTATTTCAGGTTTTTCCAGTCCAAAGTTCTCCTATAACAGGAGTGTAAAAGACTATTTGTGTAACTACGCAGGAGTGGTATATCCACAGCCTGCTTTTTGCCTCTTTAATTCCTTCCTTTCCCACCACGCCTCAGGAAGAAGCAGCCAGATCATCAGCCAGGCCTAATTCTCATAGTGTGGCAGCACAGAAGAGATAGCGAGTACTCTGCTATCAAAATATTTTACACCCACTTTGCTTCTAAAAATATTTGAACGTGGCAATGAGTTAGAGCACAGGAGTGTTTGGCTGCAATTGCTCTTTTCTGCTTTGAATAATGCATGGGAATAAATATCCCCTCTTCTCTATTGTCCTTCCAAATGCCAAGATTCTTACAAGTTACATGTTCATCTGAAGAATCAGGTCAGGCCAAAATCTACTAAGCTTACTGAGATAGGTGGAGAAAGAAATTCTACATAAAATAGCAACTTTGTTGTGTAATTTAACCATGAAGTCCTTGTAAAGTGGAAAGAAAAAAAAAAAAACAGACTCACATTAATTTATTTTTTTTCCTGTAACCTGTGCACATAAATCGCTGGCAAGGTCTAATTTAAAGGAAGGAAGTTTTCTTGCCAGGAAAAATTTGTCTGCTTTCCCCATATGTGCATAAACAGGCTAGTAATTGAAAGCAAGAGCGAAAACTATGATAAAGAAATCCCAGGATATTATTTACAAATGGACAGCTGTGCAATTGCAACTACAACAATTTCAGTTGCTCCAGCTTTCAGGCCTACCCACACAATCGTTAATTTAATATTTAGTTCACCCAAATCCAATCACATTGCTCTTCATACAGACTGGCTTCTTCCCAGAAAGAAGTATTTTCTGAACATGCCTATACAGAGTTTTCTTAATTTATGCCTTTCACACATGGACTATCTTAGAAATAATAGGTATTAGACATTCTGCATTCCAGCAAAACACATGAATTAGAAATTTCAGCCAATATTTATTTATTTATTTATTTCAGCATCCTGCTCTAATTCCTGACTAAATGAAAGCATATCATTATTTAAGTGCCCTGGACCATGATTTAAAAATTAAGAGAACTGGAGAGCTTATGATTCTGGCAGTCTCCATGTAAAGCATCATTTTTATGAAATCCACCAGTGTTTCCTTAGATGGAAAGATGGAAAACAGCTGTGGCATTAGCACAGCAATCAGTAAATCTGGGAGTCCACACACACAGCACAAAACCTATTTCTCAGCATGCAGTTCACTATTTGCATTAGGTAGAGATTCAGAGAAAGCAAGTAAGAACTCATTAAACAGATGTCTCATTATTATTTCTCTGTACAGTGTATTTTTCCCCACTCTCCTCATTCTGGCAGTTGCTTTCAGTTCTTGTTATTTAGAAGGAATCTTGACACTGTAACAAAATACACCAAAATTCCCAGTCAATTAGTACGAGCTGATCCAAATGGAAGAGGAATTGTGGCACGTATCTGCGGGCTGGACTTGTTTGGGCACCTGGCCTGTTCCAAACACTGATGGAAGCCATGTGAAAAGGAAGAAGATGCTGGAAAATTGCATGTTCTTTCTGAGCCAAACCACAAAGATAAATGCACCGCAGCCTGTTTCAAAATCACTTTATGACTGCGATACCTCTGGGTCAGGGTCTGTTTTTGTAGAGCAAAGCAGATTTTGACAGCACTGTATCTCTTTGTGGCTGTAATAGAGTAATGCATCAAATTGGTGAGCACAACAAGATAGGATACCATGTTTTCCAAGTTCACTGAAAACTATAGGGGTGAGTCATTACACAAACAAAAACCCCAAAATGAAAGAACTCAGATAGGGCAGAAATACTATAATGTAACCTCGAAGCATCTTCCACTGACATACACTGTTTTACAACAGGCAAACACACAAAGACAAGCTCTAAATACCCAGTGTGATGTGACTCACTATTAGATGTAACTGCGCGTCTCATTTGCTAAGTAGTCAAGTGTTTGGTGATTACATTTCATTTACATGAAGGAGTCATTTGCCAACTTCAGAAGGTCAGAAAGAAATTTCACAAAAACACAGTGGCAAAACAAGGGGTTTTGTAGTCTGCAAGAACAAAGCAAATAAAATATAAGGAAGACTGGAGATCTGGCAGGGGTCATCAATATTTTCACAAGCCTGCAGAAAACAGAGGAGTGACTTGCTGTGATGTTTTGCCAGTGGACTCCAGCCTATGTAATTATTCACTTTCAGAGTCGGTTGACTTTCAAGAAAGTGCTGTTGCATTTAATTATACATGAATTTGCATGACTAAGTAGCCCTCAGTATTTTTTTTTAAAGCAATAAAACTTGGATTTCAGGTCATTTCCAAGAAAATAGTGAGCTCCTTCTATTATTTAAAAGAATAATTAAATATCCTTGATCACCTCCAAACTGAGAGCAATGTGTGCCTAATAGAAATTTCACAGGGCTGATATGTGCATTTCTGGTACTATTCAAAATATGTATGAAATATTTTCCAGGTGACCAAACCACTCCGGGTTTTCCTGGTTGAGTACCTACATGAGACCTGAGAGGTAGCATTCTCCTGTAGGAAAGGCTGTGTGGATCCCATCAATCCAACCTCACAGAAATATTGGTGTATTTACAGAATGTTGATTTCATATAGGCATATGTATAAATATTCATTATAAAAAACACTACACTTCAGGCTTTTTAAGCTCTCCGTAATATAATACAGCACATGAGATAGAGGCAGAGGCAGAAAGGCAGTCCAGCAAGCCTAATGAGCTGGTAACATAAGTCAACATAACGAAGTGTAAGGAAATATAAAAGACCTTCCAGGGAGATTTTTGCTAATGTCTCACAGTTAAGCTCCAGGGCTCTAGTGCCAGTTAATTTCTTGCCTAGGGTAGGGAAATAAGAGCACTGCTAGCACTAGGACTGAATGTTTATCTCTGGCCTGCCTCTCTGCTAAATCACAGCTCCCTGCAACCCAGCCTGAAGAAGCAGGTTTAACTGGTGACATCCACCTGAAGATCCAAGCTGTTTTTAAAGGGCTTGCATGCACACACACAGACATATGGGAATCCGAGCTGTCTGAACTGGCTGTGGCACTGTTTTGGGATAAGGCTTCTCCTTCCTTTCTCAAGATCCAAGTTATATACAGTACGTTCTCTGCCGTCTGTGTTGTCCACCTGCATCTTTAATTAAAAATGATTATCCACACTGACCTTTAAAAACCTTAAACCAGCTATTTAAGTGCTAGTCAATGGAATGCCAGAAGAGAGAAACAGCTAATTGCAGTCACTGGAGTGTGACATCTCCTGTAGGCGACTGGAGACAGTGATGGGGAGAGTAACACTACTCAGCAATTGCCTGCTCTGCCACTGCCCTCTTGCAGTGGATTTTGGAACAGAGAGGGGAGAAAAAAAAAAAAAAAAAAGAAAGAAAAAAGAAAAAAGAAGAGTACATGTAATATTCTTTTCTGCAGGAAAGCTTGCAAACATGGATTGGCATGAGATCAGGCAAAGAATCAGTCAAAAGCCTAGAACTCCAAATTTCTTAACAGCACTTCACTACAGAGCATCAATTAAAATCTATATTCCATAAGATTAAAAACCACTCATCATGTCCCAGCCATTTGGGTACTAAACCTAACTAGAAATAAAACAAAGTTTCAGAGAAGGAAATCCACTTTTTTTTTTTTTTTTTTGGTATATTTCTAAGCCTTTTCTTACATACCCAAACAGCATCTGCCAGCTCGACAGCTGTTACCATATGACAGATATCTAAGCACAGAGCTCCTGTCCTAAAGAGAAATGTGTAAAAGCGTTTCATGAAATAATCACAAGATCAATGGTTAGTAGGAGAATTTTCCAATACTCTGAGCAGCCTTTTTTCTGTTTAATATCCCAAATGAGTATAAGTAGATGTGTTACATCCTATACCGTTAAGGCTACAAAAACAAAATCTGAGAGGCAGTCCTTCCCCCATTGGGTAAATGAAAACCATCTTTCTTCCTCTGTTCTGATAGCGATACCAGTCCAACTACAAAGCAAACGGTGGGTGATCACATTCTGATTTCTATTCCCACGGAGATTAATGTGTTTTGCCAACATAAGGCAGATGACATGATAGTGCAAGGCACAAACACTGGGGAAGCGAAGCACGATCTAAGGAGCACTCCTGGTGAGCACAGATACAGCTCCTCCTTTCTGGATCTTTCGATTTTAACCTGCTCCAATGACCTGCTGAAGGTTTTGCTCTTGAATTGCGCAGGAGAAGCAAGAACATTTGTGCACTGTTGGCACATGCTGCATTCATCTGTTGCAATCAAGCAGCCTTCCTGAAGACCCCATTGTCCATTTGCAGTATCTGCTGCTTTCAGTCTCCTCTCCACAGTGACCCTAGCCCAGGCTAACTTCACACCTGCGTCCCCAACTAACCGATATCCAAGCTGATGCTGACAAGTTCTATCCAGAGCCTGAGACTCCAAAAAATAAACCTCTCTTCCCACAGCTAGGAAAAAACAACATGATTTGCAAACAGCTTTAGAGCACAGTTGATGATAGGTACTAAAATATCACACACTTATTTGTTACCCAAAACTGGAGTCCAGTTTGGCATGTGCTACAGAAGCAAAGCCAGTCTCAGTATTTGTGTCCTGTTTCCTCCTTGCTCTAGAGCAGGCAGAGACAGGAGCTCCCTCTACAGAGAAATGAGGCTCAGACAGCAAAAACCGAATCCGCACAGAGCTTTCTCCCTGCCCTAGCTACTACTTGACGGTAGAGTCATATCAAACTGGGCTCTCGTGCATCCACTGCCTTTGCAGGACCCATGTTTGGTATCCAATCTGCAGGGACGCCTGGTGGATGAGGTGCCAGAGGAAGGTGGTCGTGGTGCTGCTCTGCGTTCTCATCTCCATCCTTTTACTGCAAGCACCAAACTAATGACACAAGATAGGGCAGAGGAGGTCAGTTCCACCTTTTGTCTTACTTAAACTGCCACCTGTCACAGGAAACATTGAAACCTCCAAATACAGGCCAGTCTGAGGCAGGAAAGGCATTGATATCAATGTTTTCTATTGAAGGTAAATGACCTCACAGGGATAAATTAAATATTCATTGAGCAAAGGAAAGAAGAAAAAGGCTTCACAGACCACTGGTTTGGGTATCTGATTATTCACCAGGGAAACACTGCTTTCTGTACTGCTCTGCTGAATGCTTAATGTAAAGAAAGTGTTCAACAGCACAGACACAGGGATGGATGTCTCCTGTCCTCTCAGCTAACTACCAGAGCCACTGGGCTTTGGACATGTGACGGCTCCACTGGCTGCACCAGCAAATACTTAGTCCTGCTGCACAACAGGCATCAGCTTAAGGAGACGGGAGCTCTTTCCATGAGGGTATATTGATGCTGCAGAGTATGCTGTACTTATGTCCATCAAAAACAAAGAATCGAGAAACAAAACCAAGCAAGAAGAAATATTACCACATAAACTGAATAGGCTCACTTATGAAAAGCTGACATACCTGGTCACAATTCAAGTTAGTAGAGAAGTATCTAGTTATTTTTATTACCCCAAATTTAAAGCCTATATTGTCTGCAACTTTGACAAAAGATTGATTTACTGACATACTATAATATTTATAATCAATTCATGACACACACAGTGACATAACTTTTTGGGAAGCAGTATATAGAAATATCTGTTCCCTACAAAACTCAAAAAATAGTCCAGACAAACCTCAGGTTAGCTGCAGTGCACTTACACGTTACTTTAGGGAAACAATCCAAATGAAAAACACCTTCTCATAGTAATGAATCACTACTATACACTCATAGCAAGAAAGCCACATTTAAATTTCCTCACTAGGCTAATGATAAGAAAAAGATCTTATATAACCAGAATGAGCTATAACTGGAAGCCATTGTAATTATTTTCCTAGGCCTAGCTGAATGGAGAGAAAGAAAAAAAAAAAAAGCCTGCTGTATTGAACGTACACTGACTTTGTCAGATGGTTGTTATTTCTGTTTTGGCAGTAGAATTTGGTAGGTTTGATCCCCAAGGACTTGCTCAAAAAAACGGTAATGTGGGGATCTTCTCTAGCAATGCATACAATGAAAATTAATTTCTGCAACAAAATAAGTTTTGCCACTAGGCAGATTGCTGAATGAAATGTTAGAGTTGCATTAGTTCCCCTTATCTGTATTTGCAAGCTGTTCACAGATAGACAGCTGAATGATAGATTTCCCATAAATATTCACTTCATGTTTACTGAGAAAAACGTAGTAGTTTGCTATCCAAGTTTATAGTAACTAATTTCTCTAGAAATATTTTCCATAGGAAACACAAGCATCAGCAAAGCTTTTTTTCTGGGTAGAAAACAGCAAAACCTGTGCCAAACTATCAGCTTTGTGCACAGACCAGAAAATGTTCCAGTGCACTGGAATTCAAATTTTATCAAGTCAGTCAACACATTTCTAATAAATGTCACTTTCAGACCCCCCTGTTTGCATACTTCAGTAAACTATGGCCAAGCAAGCTATATAATACCAGCAGAACAGAATTAATAAACCATACATTATGCACCTCTTTCTTGCAATGCATGTCCAGGGTATCAGGAGCTCAGCCATGGTGACTAAGGACTCAAACCTATTACAGTTTTTTCTGTCTCTACTGTTACGTGGCACACATTGAAATACATAGTTCAGTGAGGAAAGCAATTTGGAGGGGCACAGCCAGAGTACTCCTCCTTCCACACGTTTCACAGAAGAACTCTGGTTGCCATCAATTAGATCACTGGGCCACTCGCTTTAAGCGTATGGTAACATAGGTTATTAGTAGTTCATGGCAGCACTTCAGAATAGCTACAGTGCACAGGTGGGGATGCAACAGAGGATTTCTATTTATTTATTTATTTGACTGATAGCTGTACAAAATCTTCCATGCTCTGGGATTAACAGAGAGAGGCTAGATCCTTCTCAGCTATTACAACACACGGTAGTTTCATTCAGATCAACCATGCAGTAACCATGAAAGCTATTTACACCAGCCAAGGATCTAGTCTACAATGCCTGGCTCACAGCCACTGAGCAGTCCACAAAGCTTGGAGAGATTTTGACATCGCCCAGTTTAAAAAAATATATAAATAAATCACTGTTGTTCTTGAAACTTACTGGTTTAATATGAATTTTGCTTTGATATTAACATATAAACCCCAAATTGAAAGGACAACAGTGATGGGGGTTGCTGGTGCATAAAACACCAGATTATTATTATTATTATTATTATTATTATTATTATTATTAAAGATTAAATGGCCAACAGTGGATGTCCAAAGAACCACCAGGCCTTGATGAGCAGAGGAAAGAGAGCACAGCAGGAATTCAGAATTGCTGCTTATCCAGAGAGACATGGCACCCATAGCAAAGTTTTAGACCTGTACCTTTAGTTATAATAACATCAAAATCAGCTTTGTAGTCAAGTTAAAAATGAGGCAAGTATTTTAAAACTTGCCCTTCCCCTTGCAGTCTACTAATGTATATTATATATATATATAAACATATTCCCATATTTTTACCTATATATTTATATACAAGCGTGTGTGTGCGAGCTGTACACTGACTCAAGCAGCATCCAGTATGTGAAATTATTATGCACCATAGCAAGCAGTGTAGTCCATTTAATCATGAGAACCCATGCTGTCCAGTCAAACAAATAGGGAAATAGGGAAACTATATATATGGAGTTGATTTTTTATCACTCCTGTCACTTAGTACAAGCAAAAAGGTATCAAATAAATTGTAGAGACTTGATGGATTCTTTTAATCAGCCCGTACCCTAAAAAGTAGTCCTGATCCCTGAGTAGCATATTTGACAGAAAAGGCCATGCAGGCCCTGAAAGCACACACAAATTGAGAAGGGATCATCAGTTAATTTACCCTGAGCTCCTGTAAGACCAGAGACTTTAGTGTTTCACACAGTTGCTCCTGTACTGAATCCAGAAGTATGCTTTTGCTACACCACCTCTAGCACAGCTGCAGTCAGTCTTGATTTAAAACAACAGAAAATAAAGGAAAAGAATTACAACTTCCCAAGTAGTTAGCTCCAGCAGCTGACTACTAACTTTGCAGTGTAAGGGTATGGGGAAAACAATGAAAAAAGAAGGCCAATTCCAACACAGATTTGTCAGGCTTCAGCTTCCAGCTGCTGAGCACCATCAGACTGTAAAGCATGTTGGTAACCAGTGGGTGTTCAATGTTTTTTCCTCCTGTTAAGTTCATATACTTTCTGTCAATTCTCACTGTCTTTTCCCTCTCTTCTTTGATTTTAACATACTAAGTAGACTGATCTTTCTTTCTCATTACAATGAATTTTCATGTCTTCAAAAAAAAAAATAGTCAGACTTTCTTTTTAGACAACCAGATTGCATGTCCCAGCATTAAAAGAAGTTACTGAAAATTCGGTGCCATTTACCTGTATTAGCATCCTCGCTGGTGCTGCGAAGAGTCACTTCCTTGCTCCTATTTACTGTTCCCTTATTCATTCCCCTGCGGAGCACATTGCCTTGTTTGGTTATGAAATCACACAGAGAACATATGTTCAGTTGCTTGTATATTGCTACTCCCCGATCCTTTCAGTTGCTGCCTTCCAGGATAATTTCTCATTTAAAGTAAGCTCACATTCCTCATTTCTATAGGAATCACTTTATGTTTGGTGTATTTAAAGCCTATTTCTGTTTGTTTCAGAGAACCTCTATTTATCCGTCTTTCAAGTGTTGATTTATCTGAACATTTTCTCCATATTAATTTTATAGTTACTGTTGCAAAATGGTATAGCTGAGCTGCAGTAACTTTAGTAGGATGATTCTGTATAATCTATCCTGGCCTCCTGGGGACTGCTAACATCCATCAGACGAGGAGTTTATAGCCATTCTGGAAAAGAAAGGCCTTGCTGCCATGCCCACATGTGTGCTAATTACAGCAGGCAGCCTGTTCTCTAGGATTTACTTGGGTGGACGTTCAGAGAGGAAAAAAGAGCAGTCTCCAAGTTTCCCAAGAAAGAAAGCAGTTGATCTTTTTGTAAAATGAAGTAAGAGAGCTGTCTGCTGTGCAGTCAGGGGTATGCAGGAGGGGACAGGCACCCAGAGGTGTGCAAGGCCGCGCGATCAGGGCATGTGCCAGACCCAGCACATGGAGCCCAGTTGCCACATGGGCACTAGCCTTACACCGTGAAGGAAAAGAAGCATTTGGGGCACGAAGCTTTCTTCAACCTGAGCTTGGGCTGGAGGGACTCACTTGGTCACCAGAGGGAACTACGAAATGGGCAAAGGTGAATACAAAAGATGTTTTCTGTGCTAGGCCATGATCCACTTTGTGATAGAGAGAAGGGCGGATCCCTGCAGTGGTCAGCCCCAGACATGCCATACACTAATTACAGCTGCCCCTGGGCAGGCTGAGCACTGCCTTGGACAGTAAGACCCAGCATATCACATCCACAGCCGCCAGCAGTAAGCAGTGCTTCAGCAGGACTCTACTTGAGGAGGAGAGGGGAGTGACTTTCTCAGTGAGGAGCAATTCACCACCCGGCCAGCTAAGCGTGGGAGACACCAGAAGAGCAAGGACAAGGGCTCCGATCACACATCACTTTCCCAGATGGCTCTCTTACTCCCCACTAGTTTTCGGCTGTTTTCTTTGGGCTTGCAGCAGCCTAATTGTGACAGGAACTGGTGCCAGCCCAGCACTAGTGATCAAGTTTTCTACCTTTCCCCCTGACCTGCCCCACGCAGTGCTCAGTCACTGTGATTTATAATGATCACTGCAGCACCTTACCAAGTCACTGGCACTACCACAGAACTGCCTACTCGAGGCTCTCACCATGTTGTGCAAATAAGCAAATAAGACTCTCAGAAAATGGTGCAGATGACTATATCCATTTTGCAGTTGGGAAAAACAGCAGCAGAAGCTCTGCAGATACATCTCGTACAGGAAATCCACAGGTAGACAAAAGCTCAGCTCTCGACTCTGAGCATCCTGCTCCTGCCAAAAACATTATTCCTTTCTTAAAGTCATTTGGAAACAAAGAAAGCAGTAAAGGATTTAAGTGCTTTGAAGTGACAAGAGATAATATTAATGCTTGTTAATCAAGTGTTTAAGGAAACTAAATAGAGCAGGAAGTCTCCTGTACAGAGCATATTTTATTTGAATTGACTTAATCTGTTTTGTTTTATTGAACATTTACCTATATTAGAAGAAACAAAGGAATTAATGTAATGCCTTAATACTCTGTTAAACTTGGAGTGCCTTCCCCCCCCCCCCTTTTTTTTTTTTTCCTTTGGAACTTCAAAATGATTTCTAATAATCTGAAAAATGCTCCCAAGCAGTTAGCTTGCCTCTGCTCACTCTGTGCCTCCACTTGGGACTTGCTTCCCTTCCCATATCATTACTGCAAACAGAACGTCTCCTAAAGTAAGAAATCCAGCATGAAAAGATACTTCATTATTCTGTATGGTGATGAATACCAAATTTCCCTTGGGCTGTCAGGAAGTGGAAGGTTTTTATCTGTATATCAAAACAGCAGTCAGATTTCATGAAGCCTACTTACAGAGGATTTCCCCCCACCTCCCTGAAGTTCTTTACGATTACTAGCATTTTGGGACAGAGAGCAGAAGCAATGCCATGTAAGATCGTCCCATTTTAAAGATGTTGTGGATACTGCATCCAATTTCTTCTGCCCAGAATGATTTACAAAGGTTATTTTCAAATACTGTTTACCTTCACTGTGACTTAAATTTGGCTCTGTACTGTATTTTAAACAAGCATTTGCACTGAAAATCATTATGATGACCTTTGGCTGGTGAATCATTTTATTTACTGCTATTCGTAGCGTTCATTCATGTGCTGGCTGACATCATCATCATCATCATCATCATTATTATTATTATTATTAAGTACTTCATTTTATTCAACTTCTCCTAAAATGGGATTTATGTCAATTGAAACTATTACAGTCGTACCGTTTCCTTCCCTCACACATCTCACAAAATAACAAGGAAAAATACAAAACTAACTTTTTAGACCATCCCATGTTTGTATTTGTCCAACTACACCAAACTAATATTCCCAGACAGGACTTCAGTTTATTTTCAACATAATAATCACAGATTGGAGCCAGAAGCATATATGAAGTATCAGAAAGACATGATAAATATAGGATAATGATCAGTAGTAAAGTTTCCCCCAAAGCAAGTGAACAAGAAGTTGGCAGACGGTTTCTATGATTTATATTTGCAGTGTCACTTTCATGGAGACTAAGTGTACTGCTTCGCAATAAATAAATTTCACTTCTCAATTCATAGTCACAGACACCCTTTTTTTTTTCATTGGACTACTGAAAATGCTACATCAATATACATTCCTCTCTGCTCCTCATAGATTTTGTGCAGGACCTACACCACAGTTAAATGTAATTTTTTCTGAACTGGTTTTGCTCAAAGTGAAGACAGCGGTTTGAGGAGGATCCTTAAACACAGAGCCTTGGCATTAAAATAGCTATCTGCATGCAGACCATCACTGTAATACATTCTCTACTCTGCACCCCACTAGCTAACTAAGGTTTTCAGCTTCATTAAGAACACATGGAAAAAACAAATAGAAATAGCAAATATGGACAGTGATCCATTTGTAAACAGAAGATAAATAAAATAATCTTGACTTCCAAGGTGGGAACATTTTTGTCATGGCAAGAAGGGAAGGTGAAATGTAATTATGAACACTGAGATTATAAACTTCTGCACACTCACAGGAGAAAGTGATTATCTTCACACATGCTGAAAATAAACATGGCTGCTTCCATTTATACCTTACAGTCTGAAGCTCAAATAAGCAAGTTAGCAAAGCTGTAGGTTAATGAGCATATTAAAAAAAATAGATTAAAAAGAAGTCTTTTAGCTTCCTGGTGCACACAAAGCATTCTGTGATTTAAGGAACTTGACATTTAAACACAGCGTCTTCAAGAAAAATCTTCAATGAAAATATTATTTCTTCAATAGCAAAACCAACCTCTTGTACCAGAATAATGGAAGAAACTAGATCATTTCAGTTCCCTTTCATCATCTGCTGAACATGAATCTATGGTGATTCTTGTCTCAATGCATAAAATACTAGCAAGTTTTCCCCTGAAGTGAAAGATGAAAGATATAACACATGCCTCATCAGGAGTGAGGTTCAAGTAGTCTGAAAATCTGATCGTGAGCCCCAGTGCCAAGCTTACTCTCTTAGAAAATACATTACAAAGCCTTTTTAATTTCTTCTTCCTGGAAGAAGTGAAAGAAAAACATCCTTCCCAACATACTACCATTACCCTATTAAAATGCTTTCTTCTTTGTTGAAAAATACAAGTCTTAGACAACCTTTTTGAAAATCCCATACACATCAAGGAATTTCCTGAAAATCATTCTTGACATTTTGCAATCACAGGAGTTAATGTCAGCAGCATTTGTTCATGACATCCCTGCTGCCCTTCTGAACCTTATTTCAGGCTTATGGCAAATTTGCTTTAGCCATATATTTGTCAGGCTCTTTAGATAAATTTGTAGTTGCCTCTTTTTTTTTTTTTTTTTTTTTGGTTCAAAGAACAGCAAAGAACATAATGTGATGCACAGCATGGCACACAGTATCAGTCTACCCACAGATATACATGACTCATCGTATTTCCTCCTGACATGGAGGTATTACTTCAAGGGACTATCACGATACCACAGCTCAGTTATTTCCAGAATCCCAACTCTTTGCATGCATTAACATCTATTTCTACATAATACATCCTCATAAATGTATTTTTACTGTAATCCTCTCTCAAAATGCTACATACACCCTTCCTGATGCGAACACTCCTACAGATGGAACTCTAAAATTCTTCTAGGGGGTGGTGGTTAAAAAAAAAAAAAAAAAAAGAACATGCCCTCAATTAAAACACTTTTTATTTAAAGCAGATCTTCTAAAATCTGTACCATTTGGCTATCAGTCTCACAAAAACAAATCTGTTGAAATATTTCCCCTTCCTGCTTCTAAGTGGACCAGAAATACACACAATCTGCTCTGTGGTATTTTAGTATTTCTAGTCTCTGCCTCATGAATATTACAATAATTTATTAAGATGTGTGACAGCTGGTTTTAAAAAAGAACAGAGGTCCTCCCCATCCTCAAAAGTGTAGTCGAATAAACCTGCAAGCTCGTTTACTGAAAGAAATCAACAACAAAGGATGATTTCAGAATTAAAACATTTTGTGATGGTGCACAAAGTACTCATATCCCTGATCCTCCTAAATAATAAGAAATACGCCTTAGAGGTGGGGACCATTTGCAAGTGTGATTGTAATGATAGCCCCAGGCTCTTGAACACTTTAAAATCATTTCCCAGTTTAATGAACTGTTCATTCTACAGCACTTAAAATCATTGCTGGCAGAAATCCCCTTGCTAATGGAAACACTGGAACTCCTCTTTTAAAGGTAACAAGGACAGGACAAGGGAACGAAGTACGAGAACGTGCGAATCTCCAAAAAGATGCTATTCTGACAGCTTTAAAAAGGCAACAGATAAGCCAGGGGCTGCATGATTAAGCGATGTCATGCCAGAATTATTACTACTATACCACATGAAAACACTGGGTTCATGGTACTCTAGTCAGAATTAAAAAACAAAACAGAAACTGCTGCCCAAGCACACCACACCACTCCAAGCTGAAGCACCAATAGCTGGCTGAAGCTAAGGGTTAAAAGTGTGGCACGTAAAGACCATGCTTCGTTATTTCCTCTCAAAAAAAAAAATTGCCTTTTTGATCATGGAGTCCAACCCCCTGTGCAAAGCATTGGCAAACTCAAAAATTTAGAAGTGGGCGAATAGGCAAGCGTGCTCCTCCAGGACCAGGGCAAGAGCAGAGCTGCACAGGAGCCTCCCCACTGGGGTGCACTGCCCAACCCCAGAGCCAGACCACCAGCATGGGCTTCCACAGCATAAGATAATGCTGGCAGCTGAACAGATCTGCTCTTTTCCTTGCATTTCTGGAAGCGGTGGGGTGTGCTTGAGGCTGCAGCTTGCAGTCTCCACTGTTAGAGCGCGTTCTCAGGCAGCCCTTTGGAAAAGATCTTGTTGCAGCTCTCACTTCCATGGTGCTGGTTTCTCTCTCTCTCATGCACAGAGCTGGCTGGTTTCAGAGTGAACGTCAGGATTGCTGCCTGCCCTCGGAATGACTGCTTGTCAGAGAGGCTGACACATTCGGTTTTGAAACCTGCCAATATTTCACAGCCTCTGGAACAGACAAGCTGCCAGATTTCCTTTGGGAGAAAGAAAGGAGGGGATGAACATTTGCTGAATGAAAATAACTAGGGCAGGGCTGGATCCAGCCTCGTGTAAGCAAACCGTTCACTGAATACTGGCTGCAGGACTGGCCCTATTGGTTTTAGTAGAGATTTTAGGTGGAAGAGGATTCTAGGATTCAGCCTGTCCCTTTAAGGGCAGGACTATTTTGTGGGGGTTACTCACCTAAAAACAGCAAAAGCCTGAAAATTTTCACAAGTACAAAGGGTACCTGACCCATAACTCTCCCTGCACAGAACTGTTACACTGATCAGCGGCAATCGCAAGCTTGTATTGCCTAATGCAACAGCAGCATCTTTAATCATAAAAAAATACATAGGCATAAATCTTGCCATACTGCAAAATATCTCAACATACTGCAGAGCTCTGTGAATGGCTCATTTAGTCAAAACAGTCAATATGATGGATAGCTTATTTCATTATTAATGACATATTATTCATAATAAATCCATTTATACAGATCAGCCAATACAGAGAACGCTGAAGATGAAGAACAGTTCAAACACATTGCTTTCCAAGAGAAAAATGGTCAGACAAATCCTCCCTTGGCTCCCCACACTTCTGGAGATTTCCATGCTCCTCAACCCTGCAGTGACCCACAACCCACAGAAAGCCCTTGCAAGTCCTGGATTTAGAGCAGCAAGAGAGTAACACAAAGCTCAATGATTTTGGTCCAAAACCTTTTCATCGGCATCTTTCATCCTTGTCTTTCAAGGCATAGAGGGGTCCAAAAAGGAATTCATGCTTGAAAAAGACCTTTCTTCCACAGACTGAAGCAGTTGTGGGCACAGCTTTTGCTTGTCTAATTTAAGCAAAAAAAAAGCCCAAGCAGGGACCATTTCTGCTTAGGTGTGTGACCCTTGTTTTGGTAGTTTTATAAACTCACCCAAGTTCCAGCACTATGGGTGTTTCTATTGGAGTTGGGTTGTTTTGGTCCCTTTGTTTTGTTATGCACATGGAAAACGATTCTGATAATAGAGGATATGCTTTCTCTGACTGGTGATTGCAAAACCAATTTCTGTTACCTGTAACTTCGTGAAGGTGAACTTTATCAGCACAAGGCAGAAACCTGGCACAGTTGTTTCAGTTTTTGACAGAACTAGCTAAAATGTTACACTGATTTCAGATGAAAAGTAGGAGAAGGAGCTATACATAGGTGCAGAAAAATAATTTCAGCAGGAGCTTTACTACTATTGTTTGAAAAGTCAGTTTTCACATTCATCATAAGGGTCACCTTTCTTGTCAAAGGATTGGCGTGGGAGGAATACTCTTGAAAAAAAAAAAAAAAAAGTCCACAAAAATAACCAAGAAATGACCTCCTGAAAGAAATTACCACACCGAGGCTTACAGCAGACTTTCAGAAACAACATGCTTAGCTCGTAGCGCCTCCATTCTGGTAAAACCACACGAGCACCAGCCTTGTAAACTGACTACCTGCACACCGGCCCATGACAGCAGGAGCCAAGTAGTTGGCAGATAGGACTTCATAGTAAAGAATATATTCCAAGTGTTTCTGCTGGCCAGAGGAAAATGAACCTTTTTTTATTTTTCTGTTTTTCCCCACAGCAAAGTAAAGCTTAAAATGGTGGAGGGCTGAATAGCAGCAGAAACAGCTAGACAAGAAACTGGTTGTGTGTTGAATGAATCAGGAGACAGGTCTGTTGCTGGGGCTGTACATTTAGAGGATCTGCATGGGGAAAAATCCCCTGCAGCTGAATATCACCTGCATACCTATACACCCAATGCAATCCTGCAGTACTGTGTGGGAGATAAAAAAGGTCTCATATGCACTACTCAGTGAATTCTCATGCATGGTGAGAACAGAAGTCTTTTTTATTTGTTCTTGTCTTTTGCTGGGTTGAGGGGGATATTGCATTATAAAACTGTAGCCTTCTTTGTTGGCTGCCCCCACGTACGTTCAGGAACAAAATGCTAGATACTCTGAAAAGGACAAAACCTTTGCTCAAAGAAACTTAGAGTGCTTTGAATTATTCCAGTTGTTAGACAGATTACTTGTATGTTTGTAGGAACACTCCCCCAGTGTCACGACTGTGGCATCTGGAGCACAGCTCTTAACCCATTTTTGAAAAACTGGGGAAAGACACAAAGGACTATGTGCTCACCCCCTGCATCATAGTGGTAGAATTCCCAAAATAATTCCAGGCCAAAGCAGTAAAGACATTCTAAGACAGGGAAACCTGGACCCTCCATACTCAGGGCCTCCTGAACACAAGCTAGACACAAAGCTTGCAAAACAGTCCTGAACAAACACTGACAGCAGTTCTTGAAAGCGTCAGTAGCAGCAGGAAGAAGCAGAGCTTACTGCAGGCAGTATTTCTTTAGCAGCTAGCTCAGGGACTGGCTGGTATTTTAACAGCTGGTTCCAGTGAACTGGACCACACTTAACTCCAGCACAGACTCGCTCACAAGTTGATTTACAGTTGTTTCAAGCTGATGTGTTCTTCACCATGAAGAATGGTATTCAGATCAACTAACAAGTCTACTTTTCCTGATGGAAACACAGGAGTCTGAAAGGATGCAGGCACCAAGGAAAGAACCACATAATGAAGGCAGCCAGCATCCCTATATTGCAGTATATAGTGCTATGAGAGACCAAAGAGATAAATGCCATTTCATTTGTTCTAAATCAATGCATAATTTCAAGAAGATTCACATTCGTATCCGAATACAATATTTACATTGTCAATAAGTGTATTTTCTCAACAGATGTCTTATTGTAAACTCTGATCTGTTTCAATCTGCAATCACTGGGGCTATTCACATGCTAAAAACACTCTGATGGATGATGCATTTTAAAAAGTAATTGAAAAGGGAAATAAAACACATAGTTTCAAGTCAGAAAGGCTACATTACATACTCAAGAGATACTGGGACTGAAAAGCAAGTGCTGCAGTGGAGGGAAAGACTCCAGGTAGTTTTCCTTTGCCTCTAGCTTACTACCAAACCCCTAAATCTTTCCCAGGGAAGAGAAGCAGTTTTGCTTTCATGATATTGAATTGCCTTTAGTCAATCATCCCAATGCAGTAAAATTGTAACAGAATTCAGAACCTGTCCCATTGCAATGAGCATGCTGGTGTTGACTAGAGGTATTTTATAATTACTTTTATGTTTTAGAGCCCTATGAAATCTGGCTAGGATGACTATATATTTCAAGAACCACTCACACCTCATGTGGGGGCCTCAGACTTGGGACACTTGTAGACCCTCTGTCCTCACCATCTCAGCTAGCAACCCACACAGAGCATGTCCTTTGCAGTGAAGAGTTGGTATAGCATCCAGTCTGAAACCTACTTCCAATTGCAAATAATAAAGCCCTGGGAAATAAATCAATATCAGATTAGCTGCAAGGTTAGCGCAAGCATGTGAAGAAGATAAAACAAACACCAAAAGTAACCCCTCAGAGCAGATTATAGAAGGCAATTGTACGAGGTCAGGATTCCATATTAAGGGCACAATGTTCAAACCAGAAAATGAATCTTTTATTAAAGGCTAATACACAGCTACTTTGAAAAATGAATTCAAAATATTGTTCACATACGTACAGATGAAGTATTTTTAACCAGACATACTCAAAACTTACAACAGAAGTTAGACTGAGAAGAAAAAGCCATAAAACTAATCTGAAAGTTTTAAACTTAGGGATTTGGTTTGTTTGTTTGTTTTAGTGTGTGTTTTGTGTTTTAAATGGTAATATTTTGATGGAATTGCTATCATTTCTCACTTTTCCAGTCAAAACTACATAGCATGTTTATTACATCTCAGGTCTACAGCAAAGAATACTCTCATATTCATGGGAAACGGGACGCGCTATTTTCCACCTTGATCTCCAACCAAATTTGCTCAGCATTTTCTGTGTTATGTCAGAGCACCTCTTGCCCAAAAGATACCTAAAGAGGATCTTTAAAACAAGGCCAAATCATGCCAGAGAAAAATGTCTCAAATAATGAGCTTTGTATGGGGAACAAAAAGCTGAGTCCCAGATGTCACCTGCAACAGTTAGGGAACTCAAGGACAGAGCATTTATGAACAAAGAATACGAGCATTTAGCTTGCAAAAGAATTTTCCTGGGTGTCTCCCTGCTGAAAGCACAGCAAGGCTGATGGAGATGGGCTGTGGTCTATGTGGGAAGCAGCCAGCAGAGCTCTCAGGAGGAAGCAGCCAGGGGCACACAAAAAGAACATGCAGTGCCTTCCCACAGTCCACATGCAGAGAGCCTGCAAAAAAATCCAAGCTTACCTTCTCATTCTAGTGCCACATAGCATTGCCTAACACAGCACCAGGTTTCTCTGATTTCAAGTACAACACTGATTACTTTCTCTATTACATGTAGGTCTACTCTGAAACAAGCTATCCTGCAATAGCATAGATGGCTTGGGTGTGTGCACTGAACTCTACAAACGTCCTCGTACAAAGACCCCACTTTCAATAGGTTCACAAGGGTTAGTGGGGAGCCAACACGTAGAGAAATGCCCAGTGGTCAAGTGATAACCCAGATTTGCCCTTTCAAAAAGTGCTCTTCCCATTTTCATTAATACAAATTTCAGCTTCTTAATACAGGCCAGGGTACTGTATGAGCCCCATAGCATTATCGTGCAAGGAGCAAATGAGAGGGAGTAGCCTGAGATCAAGTGTTGTGGGTATTGATTGGAGTCTGGCATAAGCCACAGTTTGAGCTCTGCAAAAATCCCTGCATACGAAAGCCTCTCCTGTAAGGCCACTTGGACCCATGACAATCAGAACACCACGACACCCTCCTCCCTCATTCCAGCCCTGTTACTGCCTGGGGCTCAGAACTTGGTTTTCTTTACCCTGAAATCTTTTCAGAGATATATAAGGGAGCCATTACTCAAAAACTATTCTTATCCACTGCATTTTCACTCTCTAACAAGGAAAGAGCAGCAACCAGAGCAACTACGCACGTTGTGCTGTTTCGACACGATGTTGCAACCATTGCAATTGCACACAAGCTGCATAATCAACCCTTACTGATGCTTCTGGCTATTTAATAATAGACTTGCTTCAGAAAATTATTTTTATCTCCAGTTTATCATCTCAACCTTTGTAACAAGAAAGTACTGAGAGGAAGTCATGAAAAGATCCACTAGATGAAAATTATTCAGTGGAGGCCCACAACTGCAGGCTGTCATGCATGCTGAAGTCATTGTATCTGGCAACAATGCATTAGGCTGTAACCAGTTTTCATGTCACATAAGGACTATAGCTATAAAGCTACTGGAACATCAGAGAAGGCACTGCAGAACCTCTCTCGGATGTGCCTACCCCAAAACAGGATGCCAAACCTGGTGTTAGGCACCAGACTCCCCAGGCAGAGAGGAAGAAAGTTGGGCATCTCAGCAGACTGTGGCAGGGAGAAAGCTAGGCACTTATCTGGCAAGGGACTTAACTAAGAAGAGGGTTCAAGCATATGAGGAATTCTGCTCTCTTGGAGCTTCAGCGTCTCAACGTTTCCTTGGATCAAATATCTGGAACCCTCTCCTAGAAGGTTTGAATGACAACTTGTCTCCTAAAGGGAGTAAGGAAGGAAAAAAGCAGAACCAAACCTCCTCTTTCTGTTACACACAACAGGCATCACACATTTTCTACTCCCCACAGGTGACATTCTCGTGGACACAAGCCCAGGGTACGAGCAGATCATACACTCACATGGTTCCCACTTTACCTTAAGCTCTTTTCTGCCCAAATGTCCAAGCTGTCAGCTGACCTTAAAACCTGTCATTATGTATGTATTTCAAGGGTGTTATCACAGCTGCTGTAGTTTGGCTGAAACACCAACAGACAAAATAGCAAAGCTGTTTTCACAAGTTGACTGGGCGTGGTAAAAATGAAATGCAGCCAATGAACAGAAAATGAGTAATAGTTCCTCTCATGAATAAAAATATTAATTTACTTTGACTTCCGTGTATGCATGCATTTCTCGTAAACTAATAAAAAAGACAGAAGACATTTTTGCTCTCTATTAGCATAAGCCTGTTCATGAGCAAGAGGATGTCAGGCTACATTTCACTCATCTAATATGTTTAAAAGCTTGAAAGGCTGTCTGAAGCCAGTAACTTTCCTCCTAGCCCAGTGTGGTTCACAGCAGGTCACGGTCAGCCAAGATATGATTCATGCACATCACAAACATCTGAAAGGTAAAACTCCTTCCTTCCCTTACCCACTATGCTATGGTCCTGCTAAAATAAAGCAAACCTATTTCCATCATGTTTAAATTCATATCTGCAGAACACCTGACTCACCCAAAAGAAAATGTTACAAATTCCCTTCTCCTAAAACAGCTTATGATGCAAACCCTTATGGAAAGGTTTATTAAAATATTACAAAACTAAGACTCATCCTAAAGCATCTTCTGGCATTGAAGAAAGAATTATATCCCTGCAATATAATTCTGGAGAAGGGTTCAAATATTCTCTTTAAAAAACAGATAATTCCTTTAAAATATGCACATTTCTAATGTAATTTATGTAGAAAACCTTATTGGTTTCATTCCTGTTAAATGCCATAGGACTCTCTATAATGGAATTAATTTCAGAAGAAAAAAATGCCATTTAAGTTTATTTAATCCCGTGAGTTAATACAAGCCATTTTCTGACCTACGTTAAAGAGGAGGGGTATAGCCTTAAAATGAAAACAACTCCTACGAGATTTTTTTCCGCTCAGTTTAATTATAACTACAACATTAGACATGAACTTCAACTCAGACCCATATCATTCACACAAACTCTACAGCATCCAATATCTTTAACTCACTCTAAGTTTAATTTCATCTTCTGTAACCCTGAGGAGAAAATAAAAATACTCCATGAACTGCGTACACTCACAAGTAAATAGAAATGCATTGCTCCACTGCAATTCATGATAATATTAAAAAAAAAAAAAAAAAAGAAAGGAAAGAAAGAAAAAAAAATAGATGGTTTCTACACTGGAAACAATTAAAACTATTCAATAATCCTAAAATCGCTATTCAGTTGAGTATAGGGAAAGGGGTGAAACTTAATAGCTCTCAAAAACAAGCTCTGCAAATCAGTTTAACAACTTCTGTTAATCCAGAGATTAACAGATTCGATAGATGAGGTTTGCTTTGCATTTATGTCTCAAGTGAGAAGAAAAACAACGTGAGCTCTAAAAAGACAAGTAAAGTCCTATGCATCTTAAGTGCATTATTATGTAAAACTGCAGGATGTGCAGGCATAATAAAGCAGTTACACTCATGTATTTTCCCCAAACCACCAGCTTTGTGTAGTACTTGCTATTCTGACTCTTTGGCATCAAGAACCCCGAGACGAAGCAGCCGCCCAGTGTCACAAAGAGGAACTGGTCTGATATTATAAATATAAATGCCTGATAGATCATTACAAACTCTTATTTTGCCCAGACAATCAGGTGCTTGCTTTTAGAATTACATGTTAAGAACAGAGATACGAGTTGTTCTCCCAATATCTAGATGGCCTTCCCAAGACTCTCAGAAACATCTGTGCTCAACTGATATGCTGATTATCTGATCGTCATTAAATTCCAGCACAGATAGTCAGATCTCTAGCGGTCCTGTATGGTTCCTCTTCTGTTTCTCACATAACATTTTATATTTTCATGGTAGAAGCTCAATTTTCATCAGTATTTTTCTAAGTCATGTCTTGGTTTTCTGCAGTCTTCCCACCAGCATCCTTTCTGGTTGGCTTTATTTTGCATTCTCACCAGCACCCAAGAGAAGATGTGCTGCTGTGGCAGCACCCATCACCATATCACAATTGAAAACTGTCTGCGCGTGCGCATATGGAGAAAGAGGTGGTAGGATGCGTAGATTCCTTTACAAGGTTGGTACATTTCTATTGCAAGTCCCCCAAAAATGGTATATTCCCAAGGCTAATTTAGAATACCATTTTAAAATGCACCACGTTGAAAATGTTGTGGACAATCATCTTCAATTTGCACAGCATACTAATAATGCTGTCTTGGCGACACCCTCCCCATTAACGGGATGCACAAACCGTCATGTGAGTACAGTTCATACCTCTGAAGTCAGTGTCTGGTCTAATAAATTCCTTAGCTGGAGCTCCAAATTATACCTCTCACCCTGGCAATCCAGTTGGATGTTTCTGCTAATACACTAGCTACCATCTGAAATCAATCATTATCAAGTCAGTAAACTAAAATGGAGAGAAATAAGAAGCATAACAGCAGTATTGAAAACACAACACACTAAGCCAGAAGCACAACTGTTTTGCAGATAAGTTAAAAGATGCAGTACATGCATCTACAGTAACGTGCTTTTTATTGTCCTTTCTTCGGTTTTCTTTTCAGCAAGTCCCCTAGCAGAAAGCCCTTAACGTTAGCAATTTCCATGGTAGCTTATTAGCACTTGATTGTTCTATAATGCCAACTCTATCCAATACTGTTGCAATTCAATGGCTCCTGTATTATGATATGAGATTGTGCTAACTCAGCTAATATTTCAGCTGCACCTGAGATTTACACTTGGTGCAACTTGCATTTTATATATGGTTTGAAAATATATTAGAATAAATTGCAAACTTGCAATCATAGAATACATGTATTTATGATTAATTTGCAGCATAGATCACACTGAGATTCCTCATGTCCTTAAGAATCAAGAGGAGAAGCCTCCTAGTTCTACAAATCACCTTTTTCTATGGATGGTATTACTGTGACTCGTAGGAGAGTATGTGTAATCTGTAACATAGGGAGAAAATTTTTATTTATATTTTTATAATCTGAAGAATTGTTCATAAAGGCAAGAAAGTCTGACTGATAAGCTGGGCAGTCTTGAAGAGAAATTCATAATCTTAATTTATTTATTGTCGACAATGAATTGTAAGCGACCAATGTTCAGTGATATGGTTGATATCCTACCAAGAAGTGACGCATTACTCTTCAGTAGCTGCGCACAATATATATTTTTTTAATTCAGTTTTTAAAATGATAGCTTGTTACTTGCACACAACAGAGTTTATCTGAACTCAAATATATAGAATAAACATACAAAATGTTGCCATGGAAACATTACACTAAGAAGATTCAGATCTGATCTACAGTTCACAAAGAAGACAGCACTTCTTTTTAATTGCTACAGCCAGTTAAAAATAGCAAGTATTGCTTCTGAAGATGCACTTAAGAATATTGAAAGGACAGCCAGCATGAAGCAGTTGTTTCCCACTTAGTTACTCTTCCACTTCTTTCACCTGCACAGCTTTTCCTCCGCAAACAGTTGTCAAACGTCCCACGTGTGCACACTGCTACGAGGTATCCTGAGCAGCTAGCACCCTATCGCACCCCTGGCACAAGGGTTAGAGACAAACACCTCTGCTCAAGAGTTCTGGTGCACAAAATCTTCTCAGGGCGGATATTTGCATTGAACACGCAACTCAGTGCTCCCCAAATACTTTCCATAGTAGATGAACTTTTTGCTGAAGTTCCTGAAAGAGAGGCAGCCCGAGGCAAACACCCACACGAGGAATTTCAATCCAAGCAGCTCGAGTTTGGCACTGTTAGAAAAAGCTGAAACCCAAACCTTTTTCATGCTAAGTGTCAGGAAACCAACTGAGTGACACAAACACTTCTGTCTACAATAAGCACACGGAGAAATGCAGAATTAAGACAGCAATCCTCCACAGGGTCAGAAAAATGGACATGGGGCTTTGGAAGATCACAAATGACAAAAGCAGCTGCAAAATCACAAGACAGGGAGCAGCTGAGGGGAAAGAACGTGGAAGTTGAAATACTAGCTAGACACGAAACACGTGGGTGTATAAGTGCAGAGATGTCACAGGATGGAGGAATGAGGCTATTAAGCACTATTGCGTCAGCTTCCTCTGACAAGGCATACCCAGGCCTCTTCCGTGGCCAGCATTTTAAAGCAGTGGACTCCTCGTTCAGGTAATGAACAGCTACAAGGTGTCCTTTCCAAAGCAAATTAGCAGTGCTACTGCCAGCCTGCTTCAACCCAGCAAGCTTCTTATCTAGAAGACAGAGGAAATTACTAAAGTGATTCTATAGCAATGAAAAATCCCCTTGTTATTCTTTAAGCAAACTTTTTACTGTTGTGACCCTTAAATATTTCTGTGTTCATGCACACATGCAAATTTCTGCTATGTTTGAGTTTTTCCTGTTTCCCTGGAAAGGCCTACTTGGCTCCTGGCCTGCTTGTTTGCTCTTTATCTGGTAATTAGCAAGAATGTGATTGATTCACCATGAATGCAAATCAGGGCACTGTAAAGGAATAGAATAGCCTCTTCCCATCGCCATTCTCTTCAGCATGGGATTAAAACATTAACAGTCTCAGGAATCAAATGTGTACTGAAAACCATGGCATCTATTTCCGTAAATGCCAGCGAATAATGACAAATTACTGCAATGAGATTTGTTGGTGACAATATACCCAGGTGAAATCTGGGAGTTTACCGTGACTTGTTCGTTTCCTGAATTTTACTTGGGCTATCAGGATGGCACCTCCACAGTCTGCTCAAGGACTTCTGCTCCTAAAGGCTTTATTATATGTACTCAGCCACACTGAAAGCAGAAGTTTACATAATTTTCTAAGATTTTTTATATAATATTTCCTACAAAACACACTATAGGAATGGAATATATATGGAATAAGGAAGCATTGCAGTTTAGGTGTCTATTTGTTTTTTCCCCTCTTCAAGCGGCATACTGGAATTACATACATTTATTCTACAGTTTTAGTGAATATTCTTGTTTTTCATATGGCTCTGAGAAGTTTAGTTATTAGAACTTCCTAGAAACTTCTTAGAACTCCATTGCACTGCTGATTTCTATTTATTAGGCTATCATTTACATTACACTGTAAATGTACTAAGTCAAAAAATCATTTCTAAGGAATTTATCAGTAGATATTGTCCACAAGTCTAGGTAAAGCTCAGGTATGCTCTTCTCTTGGTCCAAGGAGATCATTAAGGGAAAAAAAAAAAAAAAAAAAAAAAAACCTCCAATATTCATGGAATTGTACAAGCAGGTTGCAGAACGATTGAAAAGACCATGAAATATTAACATTGCAAATATATGCCAGAACATGCACCCATGGGTTTTGGGGAACAGAATAATTTACATATCACTACAAGTTTTATCCCTAGGAATAGTCTGATGCACTGCTCAAAAAGGAAAAAAAAAAAAAAAGTAGCTTTCTGCCAAGTACACTGTCAGACACTCCAGCATCTGCTGACTGCAAACATCAGGTTTTAAATTTTTGTTTTGGTACATAGAAATGTTCATTGCTTTCTTCTTAATATAAAGGTGTAACTGCAGTCACATTTCCAGGATAACGGGAAATAAATAAACGAAATGCATGCCTGTGCCCTTCCCCTTTTGTTTTATTTTTAGCCCTGCAATGCTGATTTTAAATGTGTAACTGAATACTAATGTTCCCCACTGAGTGGCTGCAAGAGGTTTAAAAAACAAAAACAAAACAAAGCCAAAACATGTGTGCATGCACAAAAACAGGGCAGGTGAACTTACAAATATTTTACGATAACGTTTGTAGACAAGTCTGTAACATACCCGTGCTCTCAGTGTTCTGCTGCTCTTATGCCCCACACTTGGCATGGACCTATGAATGTCTCACCTCTGAGGCGATATCAGCTGTATGATGTGACCCACACTAGTGAGCAGTGAACCAGTAAAAGGTGCAAACAGGAAAGCGCTGAGAGTACCTGCACGGAGACAATTTTGAGAAGGATGGAATTTCAGTCAGAACATCCCTCTCAGTAAGATATGTTAAAGCCACACCAGTCCTCAGGAACACGGGCACTATGGCAGGGAGCAGACTGTGAGCCCCCCTCAGATCTGCAGGGGTTATTACACGTGCACAAGCCAGCTGTGTGAGAGCTGAACCTCACGCTGCACTGAAGATAAGAAACCGGTGCCTGAGGCAGCAGTGTACAGTATCAGGTGCATGCAGAAACCAAGCAGAATATACAAAAGCCAAAAATCATCTGCTCCTCTTCTTATCCAGTTGCAGGAAAACAGTCTGCTTTTTGTTTTAGAAGTTATTTTCTGCCCAATAACTCAATGTTTCTCTCTGATAACGTGCTAGAGGGAGAAAGTATACGCAGTGCTGTATGTCATGTAAATGAGTTTATTGCATAGCGATTTTTCAAACTGTGCAGCTGTACAAAGGCAGAGTGCAAATTGACCTTAAAGAGCAGCAAAGTCTTCCTTCTCAGTTTTAATTGCCCTTGTACTCAGGCACAAGCTATTTCACGATGCAAATTTTTCATTATAAGTGGCAACTGTAAACAGAAGGTTTTTTGGCAGCCCCTAATTGCTGTCTAACAAAGGCATTCCAGACTGGTAAGTGCATCGTGCCAACGTGCTCAGCGCAGGACCTTTGTACATGTGAAGGAGATTCACCAGGATTCCACAGAAGATTTATTCCTATGTGCTGGACAGTCAATCAAGAAGGACTTCCAGGTGTTTACAGGTTTTATTCGAGGAAATGCTGCCATTGATTTTTACATCGAGTTTCCCAGAGATGTCAATGTATGGGATTTTGCTCAGAAGAAAAACGTATAGAAGGAAGTTTGTATGCAGCGTGCAAGTTTTAGTCACCCACTAGTGACATCCATACACCTCCCTTGCTTCCAGAGAGCAGATTGTGACAATCCATTAGGAAAGATGGGAAACCAATGGCAAGGGATTCACTGCTAATGAAGCAAAATCACTGAGATTAACTGAAAGTTTATGAAGTTAAACATGGCTTTAAAAAGGTCAGCTTTCCTGGACCTCAGCAGAAGTTGTACTTTCAAAATAGAGAGTTTCCAAAGCGTGGACAGCAGTCTGACATTTTCAATAATCCCTAAGCTAAAATATAAAAAGAAATTTGCAGAAAATAATGAAGTGATCACTGAGTATCTGCATCTGTATTCTATAGTCAAGCACTACACCATATTCATCCTCCTCTGGTTAGTCATAAACAATTTTTCACAAAATCTGCCTCGCCACATTCTTGAAAAAAAAATCAAATTTTTGAATGTACTAGTTCTCAATATCATTGAAACTGTTATCAAGCATCATCAAGTATTTTCATTAAAATGCTCCTTACATATGGTTCCCTATGTTTTGTGAAGACATACGTATAAGTATAGTGAATACTTAAAGATCATTACTATTTTACTGCTAATATTCTACAATACGTGTACATAAAATGTTTTGTTTCATGTTAAGCTAGTGATTTCACAGCTAGTTAGTTTTCTGAACTGTCCCAAACCAGGCGATAGCTAGAAGTTTTCCTGTCTTTGGTTTCAAGACAGGCATAAACCTAGAGTTATTATCTGAAATAACTCTTGAGATACAGTCCTATAAAAACAGGCAAAATACTAAGTCACTGAACCATGTTCATTCTATGCAACTGTCTTTTTTCTCTTGCCCCACAGTCAAATATTATAATTAAGACTTTGGTCTGGCAACAGTAAGAACAGATCCTTATTTATTAAAACACCAAGGACTTTAGTGGAATTACCAACAGAGTTGAGAACGAAGTTGATGTCTTAAAGTTTCATGATCTCTGTGGTTGGAATCACTGTCTACATAGAGAAGAAAAATGTTATGAGTGAAAAACCACATGATTTGCAGGCCCTGAGCACTGGTGTAATAAATTAACAAACAGTGCATCTCTGGCATGCATTGGACCATTGCACATGGCTGTCCTTGAACCAGCTGAGAATGAAAGAGCCAGAACAAAGCAGCTGAGGATCTAAACCAGCACGACTGCCAACTTGAATATATCCAGTGTGCCTAAGGTATAGCGGAGCCCACCTGGTTCTTGCAGCTAGTCTGCTTACTGGCTGGATTATACGGATTTTACAGACCCATTACATAGGCCTGAACAGGGAAGAATGGCTGAGGGAATGGTCCTGTTTAGCCTCACTTGTTGCTCACTAACAGGGCTGCATAGGTTTTCCTATATTCGTAGGAATAGGTCACTCCTATATTGGGGGTGGCACTTACACAGGGAGAACTATTCTGCAACCAGAAATTCATTTCCCCCTTCCCTTTACTACTCAGAGCATGGCAGTATGCAACAATAGAGCCAGAGAAGAGACACCACAAGCACGACCAACCTGGTGGAGCTGCTGTGGAGGCCATCAGACCTGGAGCCCCGCGGCCATCTGTGCAACATCATGGCCCTGGCAGGATGCTCTCAGAAATCAGGGAGAGCCTTTGTATTGATTAGCTTCAGTCCTTTCCAAGTGTCATTTAAACTGATGACTAATTTCTACGGAGTAACGTATCATGGCCATAAAGGCTTATATAAATGTCCACAGAGGCTGCAATTACTTTTCCAGTAGACAGCGTGGCACTAAGCTGATCCATGCCTTTCCTGTAAGGGGCTATGTTTCCGTTGTTGTAAAAACATTGCATGGTGAAAGCAAGTACTGCCGATGCACCAATCAGAGTTATGATCGAGTCACAGCTACTCTTACAGCCATTCACATTTTTCTTGAGGAAAGATTCAAGAAGTTTAAAAAAGTCAAATAAATATTGTTATCAGCTGGAAGAGAGGTACGATAACTAACTAGGCACTCCAGAGATTATTCCCAATAACTAGAATTTGGTCTCTAATAAGTTTTGTTTTTTTTTTTAATAAAATGATCACAACAGCTTGTTAAACTCTCAGTCAGAAAGGGGTTCTCTCTAGATTTACACACAATAGTAACACCATTATTTCTCCATTATCAGTGAATTCCCACATTAAAAGATCAGCACTACAATTACTGTGGCAGTTAACATCTCTTCAAGAGGTGTTCTTCTGTAGAGAAAGAGGCATTTATGGGGTAGACTAACTACCCCATAATTTTCACCCTGTAAGTGTACATTATCGACCTTCAAATCATTTGGCCAGGGTTCTTAAAGCCACTTCCCTTGTATCTGCCCTATATTGCATACACAATAGTGGAGGATAAAAAATGCCTCTGGTTGTTTTTCTTCTTTTTGCATACGTTGTTGGGACTCACTCTTATTTTCCTTTTTTTTTTTTTTCTCTTCTCCAAAAAAAACTTTCTGACACTTCCAGAAATCTAATGGGTAGTATTGTACAGTCCTCATTCCCATTCAAAGCCACACAGCCTGCAATATCAAAGCACAACAACAAATCGAAGGTGCGCGTATAGATTTGGGAAATTCAGGAAATGTTTGTGTCAATTGTACCACCTGCTGGATTTAAAGAAGACAAAGAATTTGAGCCTTAATTGCATCTTAATCTGACTTTTATCAATGTCATTCTTGCACAAACACCATCATAACTATTATAAATGAACACGTAACGAACTGCCAGATCTTCTAATGACCCACAAAAAGACCGGCAGAAAGGTCAAAGACATTTGTCGTACGTATTTTTTGATAAATCAAAACACTCAAAACACTACACACTATTCATCACATTAACAAAAAAAAAAGTTCAAATTGATCAGTCTAGCAAGCGCCTGCAGGAAACATGCTACTCCTGTTAATGTCACTGTTAAAAATATGTGGTTTGTTTGCTCGTTTGAAGGTGACTGCATAACAAACGTGTTATGCAATAACACATAGCACTACCATTTGGCAGGGTGGGGAAAGGGGACAAAAAAAATAACTAAAACAAACCAAACCCTCCCCTGTTTTCTGTTACTGTTGAGCTACCAGGCATTAATATTACTGATCTTGCACTGCCAATAAATCCTCAATGTGCAATTAATCGAAGAGCTTTGCCATCTGTAATCAAGAAGAGCACTCTTCACTCTGTCGAGCAATCCCTGCTGTGCTGTTTACAGACGATGAGCGTCACCCCTTTTCCAGGCAAGGAGCAGAGCAATGCTCTGCACTGCTCACCCCCAGCACGGGGGAAAGTTTCCCAGAGAATGAAAAGAATCTGTTTAGGCTGAAAAGACTAAAGAGAAGGATTAAGAGGGATGGGAAAGATGGCTGATCACCACTGCTTGTTTTCAGAAACGCTTCCAAAGGCAATGCAGACGAGTTCAGCCTGCTGCCAGCTCTGTGTTTCAGTCGTACTGTCATGTTGTGCCCCTGGCTGGGGGAACCAGCTGCCCCGGTGCTTCAAGCCAGGGAGCTCTGCATCTGCCCCGTGCTGAAGCTAACTCCTCCCCTGAATAATGCCCTTATTTCCCAAAATTTCAATGTGTATGTCATTTTCAAGCATCAGTGCATCCAAACACACAAAGATCCTGCTGACTTCATGTTAAGCTATACATACTCAGGGCTTCTTTAAGCTTATTCCAGGAAGCCTCAAGAAGAAATCAGTTCTTAAAGGACCTCAGACTAGGCAAATTCACTGAAAGGTTATTCCTTAAACTTCAGCAATTTCCTTAAATTCTTTGTTAGAGAACAAGTTGGTACTATATTTCCTACTAATTCTCAATAACCAGCACTCTGTGCCTTATGCACACAATTTTAAAGAAGTGCAGTTTAGGTTAGACCATTCACTTTTCAGTTATATATCTTATCAGTTCATACTACCAGGAAGCTGCGCTCTCTCTCTCTGCAGAGAAGTCTTATTCAATAGTGTTTATATCTTCCTCTAAACCTGGTAGGCAAGACAGACACCTTTTTGCTGTATTCAGGGGTTATCATGATACTGATGGAGTATACAGGGGACTGTAGCAACCATGAACCCCTGGGGTCTAACCTGAAGCTTGGCAAGCCCTCATCACTTAATTGCTTAATCCATACGACTATAAAACCATAGCACCTTGAAAGCTCAGAAATTATAACAATAACATTACAAAGCACTAAGTTAAATCATAACACCCCAGAACATGCCACAGCTTGTGGAGCACCACAGCCTGGCCACGCTGCTGCGGCTTTGTGCCCTCCTGCAGACAGCCTCCGCCCGCAAAGGAGGGAGGGAGGCAGGTGAGCCTCCTGCTCCCTCCCTCCAGCCTGACCAGTCTCCCAGGAAAACAGCCACACTTCTGATGCTCACTTCAGAAAGCCCAGGGCCATGCTGTGACTTGCTCAGAGTATTTCATTTAGCGACACAATAATCCTCTCTGATGGCTAATTAGAGCTGCAGGGAACCGACACAAGAGCTAGAATTACAGTAACACATGACATCGTGTACTCATGGAATAAATGGCAGGACAAGAACATGGACACAAAAATAAGTACTTGGTTCAATAGCACTGAGACAGGAAAGAAACTGCACAGATGTGGCATTGTTTGTGAAGAGTACTTCTAACACTCTTCACATAACCCCTGGTAAGGGATGTATAGACAAATGCAAGTTCAGGAAATGTTGTTGAACAGAGTAATGCCATAGCTACTATAAATAACTAGGACAAAAGAGAAGGTAGGAACATTTTAAGAAAAAGGAATAGAAAGAATATACAGGAAAGAGGAAAAGACTTTAGGAAAATTCAGTATCAGGAAACACAGGGAAACAAGGCCAGCACGGAAGAAAGAGGTTTGCATGGCAGTTCCTGAAGCAAAGCACAGCAAACCATTTCAAAAGGGACAAAAGGCTGAATCCAACATAAAGTGCTAATTCACCTACGACTAGGAGCTTTCTAAAGGATGTGAGCATTTTAAAATATTAAAATAGGAAAATGCACCTCAAGATGAACATAAATGATAAACAAAGAAAAGTGAATAATCTTTTCTGCAGCTATACATGCAAGTCAAAAAGGGCTGAAAGCTGCACGATGAGATAGCCATAGATCTTGCCTCAGCACAAGAAGGGGGCTGTGAGACTCAGTACCATCCCCATCCTGCACTGCTGCTCCTGGCGTACCTTCCACATGTGTGAGCATGCTATGTTCTTTAGCAAAACGCCACGCACGAAAGCACTTGCTGTGCTCACTGATGAGATCGCTGCAAGCTAAGATTGTGCCAGAGAATTTAAGGGTTTAGCAACAGGCATGTCACCATCAGCTTTCAACAGGACCTCTGAGACACCCCACCAACATCGTATTGGAGCATGAAGTGAAAGCAATCTTTAGACCGCACTAAATCTGGTGTAAGCTTTAGTTATTCTGACACTTCTAGAAATCTAGCAGATGCTGGCGTCTTGCTTCCATCCCATTTAGCAGTTTATGCTAATTTCTCAGAAATTACATCAGAAATCTCTCAGAAATTGCTTCACCTGGGAGTGCCAACCAAGCCAGTTGGGAGGAATAGGGAGAAGTGCTACGGACAGCAGAAACCAGAGACTTTCAAGTTCTCATTTCACAATAGCACGCGTGACAGCACCAAAGGGCTGCCAAGCATTGGAACATACAGCTGGGCCAAGCCAATATAATCAGACAGAACTGGCACTGTGCATTAGCTAAAGATCACCAAGTATTACTACTTCTCATACGGGTATGACTCCTGATAATGTGGCTCAATGCTTCAATCTGAATTTTGCTTTATCACTGACAGCTAAATACAATTTTGTCTGGTCAGAGGGAAGTTGTCTCAGGTTTGTGAATTAGGACCTCAGGAGCTTTCTACTGATCCCAGGAAGCCCCCTGCTGACATACAGTATCAGTATCATCAACACCTTCTTGCCAAAAATACACGTACCCAATGTGTGGAAGCAGCCTGTCCCTGCTCAAGGCCAGTGGATGGCAGCCTAACACCAGGGAATGAAATGCTACTTCTCATTTAAGCATACTTCCAGTAAACTCCAAATCCTGTATAAGGTCTAGCAGAGCGATCTGGAAATTAATTAGACTACTGTCCCTCTTGCCCTAATACAATGAAGGTAATGTAGTTTACTTTTTGAAGGATTTATTTTTTGTGTCCTTAAGTGAATAGGGATTGACGTTAATGTCATGAACAAATTGGAACTGGAATACTCTGTTATCCTTTGAAGAGGGATGACTACAAGCCTGCCAGCACCGGTTGGACATTAGCTACACGGAGACAGTTCCTTCCTCAGGTGGTGTCACCGATTGTGATTTCAACACCTCTTCAGTTCACCCTGTCAGTGACCCAACAAAGCAGCCAGGGACCGCAGCAGCTCCGGGTGCTGCCGCTGCCCAGGACGGAGGCCCCGCAGCAGAAGCTGGTAGAGCTCGCAGGGCCGGCTCCCAGGGCCAGGGAGAGAAAGCCACGGGTAGAGGCAGCGCAGGCCGGCCCTAGCCGCACCCCGGCCCCGCCGCCTGACCATGCCCGCCCCCAGCCGCCCCGCACGGCCCCGAGGCGGGGCGGGCCCTGCCCGAGCGCGGCGTCGGGCGGAGGCCGCAGGCGGGGCCGCCGCCACCTCCTCCTCCTCTTCCTCCCTGGCCGCCGCCAGCCGTGCCGGCGGTGGGCCCCGCCATGGGGCTCTGCCTGCCCTGCCTGGGGGGCGCAGTCAAGGACGTGGTAGAGACGCCCGACCCGGTGAGTACGGCCCGGCCGCTTCCCCCCCGGCCCGGCCCGGCCGCCTGCGAGCGCGGTGAGGCCCAGCGGCCGCGGGCCTGGGCCCGCCGGGAAGCGGCCCGAGGGCTCCTCTGTAACGTGGAGGCCGCGCCCGGCGCTGCCCCCGCGGGGCAGGAAGGGCCTGGGCCGCCCGGACCCGGCTCCACACTGGAGGCCGCGCCGCCTGTGTCCGCCCCCCCGTGCTGGGCGGCCCCGGGGCCGCGCCTCCTTTTCCCCCGCCAAGGGAAGAAACGCAGCGGGTGGCCTGAACATAGGGCTGGGGGCTCCCCCCCAGCCTCACGGGGTCAGGTTTAGGCTGTAGTGACTGGAGCTGCTGCAGGAATGGTTACCCCTGTCCTCCCTCTTCCACTCCCCACCTGAGGCTTTTAGTCAGGAAGAGTATGACAACCCCTTCTTTACCTTCGCCAAGGACATTTATCACTGTCTTCTCCTTACAGCCTTGTTTTTCGGGGAGTGAAAGCCCCATAGAGGTTTCTAGGGGGGGAGGGTTGGACTGCAGCTCTGTCAGCAGCTGCTCCTGTAGCCTATTAGTCACTAAAAACATTTTGTTCTCCCACATTTGCAGTGGAGGTAAGAACAATGCTAATTGACATAAGGTTGGCATTTTGTGACAGTTTGCAGTACAGATTTGAGTCATTTAAAAATTCAGACTTAAAAGAAGGTACAGACTGTATTGGAATAGAATTTCACTGTCTTTCACATTTTATTTAGGAAATAAAAAGAAGACAGCTAGCAGAAGCTGCTGAGAAGAGGCAGATGGAGGTAACGCCTGATTAAATGCTATTTATTCAGAATATATTTGGGTAGCTGGTTTACAGGGTAAGTAGCTAGGGCTTCTGCAGGAACACCAGATATCGCGTTGGATTGTGGGCATTGTCATGAAGTTTTCACAGTATTGATAATATTTTACCTCCATACTTAAATATATACACACACTTACACTAGATTGTGCAGCTAGGTAAGTACTCAAAGACCACTGCAAGGTAACTGAGCTTGTTTGGATGGAAAAAGTTCTTTAAGAGTTTGAAAACCATTACACAATTGAAGAGCAAGTTCACCGTTACTTTTTCACACATTATAAGACTTGAAAGCAAGAGACAGAAATACTGAGAACTAGAGTTGTCATACAACTGCTGCAATGGCAATTTCAAGTTACAGTACATTTTACATCTCTTAAAAATGCAGATTGTGGACACTTGCAAGTTTGATTTATCAATGTGGGAACAACCAAATGTATTTCTTAGCTTAAATTCTATCAGGGTAAAAGTATGTACTTAGTCTTCCATCTTTTTAAGGCTGCTAGGTTTTAACAGTTTCAATATACGTAAAGCTTCAAGAGGTAGAATGTCATTGATCTAACAGAGTGGCTAGAACCAGCTAGCCCATCTTCCTATCCTTACTTTTCAAGAAAGTTGCTAAAAGATGAACCATACAAAATTGACAGTAAGGAAAAAGTATATCCTGAAGACACAGCTGATCTATGAAGAGAGTCACGTGTTACTTCTGTGTTACTGAAATTATATATCAAATTAAGAATTGACTATTATTGGTGGCGACCACATTGACCTGGTCTTGAGGGAGTTTCATAAGTAATTGAAGCAACAGCAGTGACACTTCAGAGCCTTTCTGTAGAAATTGTTACTTTTCATTTTTGTCTCAGACTACATATTAAAAGCAATCCATATGTAGTCTCAAATGCTTTCATGTGTTTTTTTTTTTGTTTTTGAGGATAGCTGCTTGAAATATACTTTTGAGAAGTGTATAAGAGAAGGAAGTCCTCATCTAGCTCTTAAATGGCTAAAATGGTTTCCTGGGAGGAAGGAGAAACAAAGCAACTTGGGTTGCAGATAGCTTTGAAGTTCTGTGGTAGCTATTAGGCTATTAAAGAAAAAACAAGTATCACTCAGTTACTCTCTCTTTAAAAAGAAAGAGATAAACTTTTACCAGGGACTTTAGTAGCATCTCCATTTGACAAGAAGATTTGAAAAACATGAATGGATGATTAAACAGCTGAAGTTCTTAGAAGTTCTACCTGCCAAAATTGTCTCTTCCCACTTAAGTCTGTTCATGAGGGCAAGAAGAGGCCCTGACACTGCAAAAAACTACAAACCAAAAGCCCAGGGCTTTTTTTTTGGGCAAGTGAAGTTCTGTCTTTGTGTCTTAAGGGATGCAAACTGGGTACACTTAATTGCATTCAAGTATGTTCACCGGGATATATTAATATCAAACTAGAACTCCCTCACATAGCTGCAAGAACAAGAGCACTTAATATAAAGAAGTACCCTAGAAGGTCTGGTTTGACATCATGGTAGCATTACTTACTGTTTTCATCTTTACATGCAGACCAGAGTTCACAAGGTACTGTTGCCAAGACTCGCAGTTTGGCTTCTATCCGTAAAAATAACTGATGTTATGCAAATATTTTCTCGCAGGCTTCCTCTCGAGGTATTAAGAGCACTTATTCCTTAGAGCAAAAGAAAAAGAAACAGGAAGAAATAGAAAAAAGAATTGCAGCTTCAGGTTCTGGAGGAGAAGGAGGACTGAGAGTAAGTTTAAAGATGAAACAGTATGATGCAACTGTCTTGATATTCACTGACAAAAGTCCAATTTTGTTCTATTGTTGTCTACAAGATTGAATAATGCAAGAAAAAAAAAGAGAAAGGGAAATGGAATAGAAATCGAAGCAAGTGTCGTGTATTCTCAAGCAGATTTCATTTCTGGGATGCAAGGATGGCAGAGAGCTTTATTTTTCTGTCTTTCTCCCAGTTTCTGCACCAATGATCTGCTTCTCTTCAGTTTTATGGTACTCTCAGCACTGGGGAACCTCCTCCCTGACCTCAGTGTCCCTTTTCAGTACCTCTTGAGACTCGCTCTCTTGGCTCAGAGTTTACAGAATATCATTCAACTAAGTACAGTAATTGCTTGGGGTTTCAACTATCTTTTTCTCTTCCTAAAAAATGTAAAATGCTGTCATATTTACTGATAAACTTGGTTGCTGCTATTGCTACCACTTTTCTAAATAAACTCTCAGAAAACCAGGTGGAAACTTAATGCAGGAGCTCTCCAGGGCAATATGTGGATCCATTTCTTGAAACATAAGCTTTGTAAGTAATTATCTCTTCCCCCTATTGCTGGATGTGAGGGCATTCATAGCAGTGAAACTGTGGGTGGGAGTTCACATATGCCACCACTGGTGAGCTTTGTGTCCACCACTCACTGGATATAAACTGCATTAGACAAGGGAGTTGGTCTTCATACAACCTTGTGGTGTGGGTATTTCCCTCCCCCCCCCCCCCCCCCCCCAGCTTCATGCAAACCTGTGGTGCATTTTGTTGTTTTTTTCTTTAGTGGCAGGTTGGATAAAGAAGTATGACTTCTGGAGAGAAGATTGATGTTTACTGCCAGTAACTTGCCAGTTTCTGCAGCCGAGTGGCACTTACTCATCATGTGGCTTTTGCTGTTTGCATATGAAGACTCAGCAGTACTTTGCCATTGCAGGAGGGCAGTTGTGGAATTGTGTACTAAGAAAGTTAAGAGCTCAAGCCTCTGAACACTAGATTTTGGCCAACTTTTGTTTGTGTGCATGTTTTATTGGTTCCCTGTCAAGGGAGTGAGATGGGTTTTCTCACGTAGAAGTGATGTCTTGACCCTGTAGTCAGTCTGTGTGTATGTTGTCTGGTCAGTTGGTACATCTGTTTATGGCCAGCTTAGGCAGAGTTCACATGCCCATGTGATGTTCAACACTTACTTTGAGCTCTACAATTAAACTTTTCTCCAACTCCTTATATAAAATGGAGTTCATAAATATGTATTTGGATATGTAGGTTACCATATTTCTTTTCAGTTTTCTAATAACTTGTGAACTGCTTAAGGATTTAGTGCCTTTAAAAAAAAAAACAAACAAACAACTAAAGCAGACTCAATGATAGGCCCTTACAGACTGAAGCCTTTTGACACTGCATAAAATACCTTTATAAACCCTGTATACTTACAGCAAGAAAGCTGTTCTATTGTGAGTCTAATAATCGTTCTCCTCACTTTCAGATGTGAATTTCTCTTAAACATATAAGTATTTATAAGGAATACTGGAACAAAAAATTAAAAACAGTTAATTCATTGTTTTGTTGTTTTTTTCCTTTTAAACACAAGAGGGCAGTGCTGCACTTCAGGTGACTGAAAAAAAGCAAGAGACCCATTATGTCATCTGTTGGCTGGTTCATTTGCTGAAATTTCTGTACTATCTGGGTGGGTTTGTTACACTGCACTAACATTGGCCAAACGCCTGAAGCTCTGTCGCTTTTCTTCTGTATTCAGGAATGTCTGTAATTCCCTTCCCAAATGTGAAGCTGCCTTGGATTATTTAGAGCTACCTAAACTATGGTATAACTAGTGACCTCAAGCCCCTGTTTTCACAGACAAGGAAAGCTTGTTGCAGCATGATCAACGTTAAGAAGCTGGCTCCTCTTTTTCCTGAAAAGCATTAAGTTTGGCTCAGCATGTCATTGACCCCATTTTGACCTATGTTGGCTTTTCATCTTCCCTGAACTAGGTACTTGTTTTACTTCCCAAATTGTGTCTCACATCGTCTTAGGAGCTCAGTCCTGACACAGGGAATTTCCTGGCTTAACCTTCATAATTGAGTCAAGAATATAGTCCTTACAATGTTAATATGATATTGTTAGGGTTAAGAAGTTGTGTCCTTGGCAGATGATGAATACATGTAGTTTCCTTTGATTGTTTGCACTTGTTCTCTTCACTGCATTTAAAAAACATTACTATGACCAATTAATTCTAATGAAAATGCATTGAGATGTAATAAAGGATATAAAAAAAGGTTTGCAATGTGAATTTCAATCCAACATCTGTCCCATTTGATGTCCTATAGAGATATATAGGTGGTACTTAGCACTGGGGCTTGTCATTTGGGATATTTCTAACACATTTTACTTCTCACTCTCCATCTTATTGCTCCCCTAAAACCATAAGGGAAGATCAGCAAGCTGACCTAACAGAGAGTCTGTACTTGAATTGTGATCACGAAGATTTTCATGGAAACCAACATAATAACCTCATCAAGTAAGTTATGATTCCTGGACACCTGCTGAAGTTTCTTCTTTGTCAAAACAAGAGGTATTTGCAGTGTGAAGTTGTCATGCTAGTGTGCTGCGACGTGCTATCCACACTTGCTATAGATAGGTCAAGGTAAGCCTATTCTGCTCCAGGTACAGTCATCTGGACCAGCAAAAGTGCTCTACATTTATTTTAAAGATAACCACGCTGGCTGAACATCCACACCACTTGTCATTGATTCCTGGTCCAGCCAAAACAACTGGCTTACTTGTGGCTCTTGGCCTGGCAATGTTGCTGGAAGATGGGAATAAACGAAAATTAGATCACCTCTGATTGAGCGGACCTTGTGTTTAAAGGAGATTTTGCAACCCAGAATTACCACGGAAGCAAATCTTGCTTCTTTGTCCATCCCTTCACTAAATAAGAGATATGTCCATGCTTCTTAAGTGACCTGGTTTTGAACATGAAATTCATTCCTACAGCAAAGAAAAACTGGAGAGGATTTGGGGCGCTGTTATTCTGTATGACAAGTCACCAAGTGATAAAACTGTTTTTAAAAAAAGCTTTCTGCACCATACTGACTTGATTGTTTGGGTGATCGCAGCCTGAACCTAAGCTGGGAAATGATTTGGGTGAATAAAAACACTTCTTGTTTTCCTAAGTTTTCTGATAACATTAATGCCAGATCAGAATGAAAGCAAGACGTACTACAGTTCAGTAGCATACAATTTATAGTTACCTACAGAGTGCTATTAAGTGGTAAAGCCAACAGCTACACAGATTCAGGCTGCTCTCTACTTGGAGAAACAGATACTGCCCCTCTTTGTTACCACTTTGTGCTGCACTAAGTAGCTATTAAACTCAATAGGAATTGGGTCCTTATTTCCTCCATTCCTATCAATTCACTTCCCCTCAGAAACCGTTCAAAAACATTCAGATGAGTTAGGTGGTTGATATCTTGTTTGATTTACAGCACTATGAGTACACCTCTTCCACCTACCTTCTGAAAGCATTTTTAGTTTCTTGCAAAAACACTTGGAAAAAAATAAATCCTGGCAGTCAGAAAACAATGCTCCTGAACTGACATCAAAGGGCTCAAACTGAGTGATAGAATAGTCGTTGCAGCAATAGTTACAGAATGAAACTATCTGCTACTGTGTATTGTACAGATACACTGATTCCAGGCAGAGAACGTTTGGGGCAGGACTTGCTGAGGTTTGCAAGGACACGGAAGCTGTGGCTCCCCATGGGTAGGCAGGTAGCACCACTGGGAGTCCTTAGCCAAACAGATGGCTTCAGCGTGTGGTTTGGGCACCCTGACAGATTCAATCATGGAGACAAAGCTCATCAGGTACGAGTGGTGCCAGCAGCTGGACTGGGATGGAAAAACCTCTCCAGCCCCATAAAAGTTTGCATGATCCTTAAGGTCTGTTTCACCTTACTTTAGACCCCAGTATACCCACAGACTAAGAAAGGAGACAAAGCAAAGCAAAGGCACTTGGCTTCCTTCCCAGTCAGCAGCCAACACGGCAGTACACAATATAAGCCCCAGAAGAACCAAACCCTCGTAAGCATCTCTAGCAGATGCTGCTGTAACACCGTGCTGTGGCAAACAGCTCATCTCACTGATCTGAAATGAACACATATAATGAATTCAGTGTTGCGTCTTCAGTTATAAGAAGCTTGCTATACCTTCCCACACATATATTCACACCTCACTCTTTCACTCATCCCCACCAAGAGCCCTTGAGCTGGTTACCATAGAATTTTTATCTCTTAAGTTGCTGTTGGGAGAGGGGGAAAAAAGAAAAGTTGGTAACGCAAATGAAGGCTCAATTATCACTACAATAAGGTACTGTCCCCACTCAATTATATAAATAAATCTGCTTGGGAAAAAAAAAAAAAAAGAAATAGAATATGAACAGCAAGGTAACATAAGGTACATTCTGCAATAAACATTAACAGGTGTTACAATTAACATTTCAAAGCTATTTCTGAATTGTTTCCAGAATTATGATGTTTATTTGACATTATATGATAATAGTTTTTAAAAGCCATCTTATGCTGATTATCATCTTGAGTTCTACCACCATTATTTATTCACAGCTAAAAAGTGTTTCCGTGTTGTCTTCTACATGACCCAACTCACACTTCAAGAAGAGGCTCTGGTCCAGCTGAGAGTAGCTCAGCTTTGTAAGACTTTCAGCCTCCCTGACACTCACACTCTGCAGAGTTACACGATGATAAGTTGAGCTAAAGTCACTAAATGGTCCTCTTCCTTACTGTCAACCTCCATTGATGTGTCAACACTTCAGCTTTTTGCTACTTACTGTTGTAACAAGGAACTATTTCAGAGTCTCAACAGGCCTTGCTTAGGATACAAAAGAACGTTTGCACATCTGATACGCTGCAGGTCAGAGTATCTGGTGGTACTCTGATATTCAGTTCAGTCTCCTAGGAATCTATGCAAGATACCTTACTAGCCACACACCACACCACAGAAAGTTTAAGTATCATCCAGAATAACTAACGACCAACTTCGTTACCCCTCTACAGATAACATTCTTCAAGAAACCTGTTCTGTTCCAACGCTAGCAAACAATAAGCGCTCTAACTCCTTCAGCAAGATGTGGATGCTCAGCTTTAACTTTGTAACATGAATTTCAGACTCCTAACTCCTCTGAACAAAGAAAACCACAAAAAAACTCAACAACTTCAACATTGCTTCAGAGCCTAGTACAATAATAAAACACTACTTATCTAATGAACTACACTTACCTTCTAAATAAGATACCTCCAGCCCCTCTTTCCAAAAGCAGTTACATTACTGCAGGATTTTATTGATTCTCCTGCTTTAACTTCCTTCTCCTTGCTCCACACCCATCCCGGGTGCATCAAATGACAGAAGCCCCACCTGAAAACGTTTTACTCCAGTTAGGTAGTAGCAGGCAGTACTTTAAAAAAAAATCCTTTATAGGGCTCCTATTATGCCACCAATTAGGTTGAAGTTTTAAGTCAAGTAGTACTTTAATGTGATTTTAGGATGCTTGAGTACCCTAAATGAAAAAAGACTGGTAGCTACAGTCCAAATGCATACCTTAGTTTATTATTTATTTTTTTTTTAAATCTAAAATCTCGGTTTGGATTTACTCGGATTATTTGTTGATGCTTAATGGTAAAATAAATCTAAGTATAGCATATATATATAAAATTGTAAACGTCTGTTCTTAATCTATTAACATGTACGTATCTTCCAATACGTTATAGAAAATATAGTAATGTAAACTTAAACATGGATGATGGAAACACAACAACTATTTATGTTTAAAAGAGTAACCATGACTGCAAAGTAAACATCTGACACTTTTTCCAGTTTTTTTTTTCTTCTCTCTTCATTTAAAAACAGATCTCTCTGCATATATTAGGAACTTTTTTCTTTTTTTAGCTGTGCTTCCTTGTTTTCTTTTTTGAAAACAAAACAAAACAAAAATTAGTGCTGCTTATGGTCTGTTCCCTACTGCTTTTAGGGCTACATATATTGTTTCTATGAGATTTGTGTTTTCCTATGGCCTTTTGAAGGACTTACTGCTCAAGTATATGTTTACTTTTCCTAGAAAATAGCTTAAAATAAGAATAAAAGTCTACGAGTTTTCTTTCCAGCAACATGTTTAGAGTTATGTACTGCTATTTAGTACTGTGCACCAAGCAACTGTGTATTGCTAGTATTTAGCAGGTATTTATAGGTAGTAAGGTAGGATGGTTGTACTGATGTGTGATAAGAAGTGCTGGTTTTAGTAAGGCATTGAGCATGAAGGAACAAGGTCTTGAGCCTGTCTTGCTGTAGCCAATAGAAAACTTGCCTTTAATTTTTAAGACCACAGGAGCAGATTATAAAGGTATTTATTAAAATTAAAAAGTACAGAAAAATAGCAGTTGATACTTAAAAAAAACAAAACAAAAACACTTCAGGAACACTTTTGATTCTGTTCTTTCCCTGCAAAGGAAAATTAATTCTAAACAAAATCCAAGTATTTTCTGTGCTATCTGTCATAAGTAAATGTTTGCACCACCATTTGCTGTTTACCTTATTATTAGGTTAGCAAGCAATTCTACGTTATAGGCATCTACTCAGTAGCAGCAAAGTGCAGGAATACAGGTTACAAATACCAAACAAGACTTTGAAAACATATGAGTATTTTAAAAAAGTTTATTTCATTTGTAATGAAACAACTGAGTTCTGCTCAAATTTATACAGTCAGTGAAATAATCCTATAAAATGATTTTTTGTAGGAAGTTATAAGGCACATAAATTACCAAATATAAACAAAGAAAAGTAGCCAAAATTATGAACTAAGCCCCAATATGTCTTTAGCTATTTTAGAGGTGTGTGAATGATTTCCAAGAATGTGAATCACTCTACTGACAGGATAATGAATATTTTGTATTTGGCATGACCAATAGAATGAAAAATAAGGAGAAGGAAAAGCTCACATTCAAGAAGAGGATAATGTTTTGTGATGGAGGAGGGACTAGTCTCTTCTGAAGCCCCTCCTTGGGTAGAAGGGCCATGCATCTTTTACTGCTTCCCTTCACGGCTTGCAAAACACCACCCTGCTAGTACAGCTGGCCACCTCTGTTGTCTGACAGGGGAAGGGGCAACCTCTCAGCTTCGTTCTGCTTCTATATTGGGCAACTCTGTCAGAAAGAGGAAGGATCTACGTGCGGATCTAGCACTCGGTATTGCCTTTTGTTTTAAAGAGTAGAAGGGTTGTGGGTCTTTCTTCTTGGGCTATTTTATGTTTTTTTTAAGTAATCACTTTGGGAAATTGTTTGGCATGCAACAAGTCTCTATATTCTATTGCTTAAGAAAATCTTGCAACCCATAATAATAGTCAATTCTGATTTCATTTCAAGAGGCATTACCAAATAATTTCCACAAATACTAATTTTCCACCTGCATATATATATTTCAACTAGTCTAACAGTCACGGATTCAATGTCATAAGATTTTCATACAAATATACTGTATTATGTATTTTCTTCCTTTAACAGGATCCACTCCTTTATGTAACTCTAAGTATACATTCACGTATTAAAGAGTAATAATTTGGCTAAAAATATATGTCTATTTCTTATCTGATTGTAGTAATTAGCCTAGCAAGGGTAATTTGCTATAAAAGATACAGTACTAGAAATAAATATTTCTACAATTCAAAGATCTTCAAAATGGGTTGCCATTTCCAGTCTGAAAATTTCTGAAGTCCTTTTAAAGCATAAACTAACTTTGCTACACTTGAGAAAATAATTTGGACCTACATAGATAGAGTCCCAATCACATGAGAAGCTTATTTCACTTAATCTCCTTCTTGGTTTTGTAATGGGCAGAAACAACCAGATAATTGTCTGGATTCATGTCCCTGAGGGTTGGAGACTTGCTCTGAACTGGAGAAGTTTTCCCATCCACTCGAGAGATCTGCAGCATTCGGCATGGGTCATGCTTCAGTAAGTAACCTGCAAAAGTCTCCCATCCTCCTCCAACACGGACCATCACATGTTTGTTGTGCAGCATCTGAAATTACATATAAAGGAAAAAAACACCTTCAAGGTGAACCATTCACTGGGCTTTCATTCTTCCTGCTGGAAAAAGCTCTGCTTACTTTAATTAAAAGTCGCAGACATATATTAGTAATCTGCTTTACAATAAAAGGAAAAGAAACAAAACTGTAGAATGTTTTTAATTTGAATTCAATAACTATGAATATTAAAAAAAAAAAACCTTTAATAAAATGAAATAGTATTTAAAACTAAAAAATTTCATACTTTCTGTAAACATTACTACTTTTTTTCCTAGTCTGATGCCACTGAGTGATCCTGTTCTTCACGTAGTTAGTATAAACATGGTAGGGGACGTGGACGATTTTTTTGAAAATACATTAGTAAAGATACCATCGTATATGTTTTGAGACTGGTTTTTGTTTACATGAGAGGGAACTATATAAATGAAGTAGTGAGGGAAAAAAAAAACAAACTCCTTTATCTCCTAAAATATAAAAAAAAAAAGTTATTTAAGAAAATGAAGAAATGAAGTACCGTTTAGTTTTGAAGTACAATTTAGTATTGCTGACATATATTGTAAATAAAATGCTATAAGGAGGGACATCAAAACTGCTATATCTGTAGCTGTTTTGAGATACCTGCTGAGTTGTAAAAGAAAATACAAGAAAAGTCCCTAGGCTCATCCTAGGAGAAGATCTCAGTAATGCTTATGCTTGCTGTCTTTATTCCAGCAACACTGGTGCTTGACTTACAAAGAAATTTTAGGTTGAGACAGAGGTATCCAACTGTCCAGTTAAGTACCTATCTCTATTGTAGAGTGTGGACCTCAAGGTCCACGCTTATTTTCTGCCTAAACTCAAATAAGGCTTTTCACCAATTACAAAAGTAACTTCTCTGCACCTAGTCAAGTCATAATTCATGCATTGAAACATGCTTTGATTAAATGCGTCTCATGAATTGCAAAACATCATTTAGCCATAGCACATGAAATTAAAAATTTGCTTTGTGAAAGTTCCACCTCCAGACCACCATCCTCAGACAGCTCTACATTGTCCTACACGTCCACAACTCCCTTGAGGGCTTACAGTATTTGCACTTCTGAGAGTTATGTGGCACACAGACCTTTTGTAACATAGCCCAGTGGTGCACAATCACTACACAGAGTACAGACAGCAAAGCAAATAAATACATGAATAAAAATCCCCAACCAAACAAAATCCTGGATAATAAAAGGCAAAAATATTAGGGGAAAAAAAAAAAAAAAAAAAAAGAAAACATAAAAACACCACCACACCAACAATAAAAACAAGCATAAGAACACCCCAACTTAGCCTAAAAAGATATAGTTTCACTCCTGTTACAACTGACAGATCCATTTGGAGGGGAGAAAACATGAAAATGAGTACCTGTAAAACTTTCTGAAGTTTGAAAATGGAGTAAATTTATTAGGAATCAAGCTCTTTATTTGGACAAGCAGCTGCAGATAAAATCTTGTCTGAAAGCTTTCATTTAAAACTTTTCAGTGCGAGGAAAATAATTGTTCCCGTGTCAGCATTTTGTTTTTTATGTGAAACTTGTTGGGAAGTCAATTGAGCTTTATAGACGCTGAAAAATACAGTTACTTCTGGTCTATCCTAAATAAATGAGAGCAAATTGCAGTATTCCTAGTTTAATTAGAATCTCTCTGACACTGAGACTGTGTGCTGTTGGTCTGTATTGCAGGGAAGTTAGCCCCTCTGCAACAGGGAGATTTTTCGCTAAATACACACGGGTGTGAAAGCAGAATCAGACTCGCATCTTCATCAGCCACGCTTTTTGTCTTTCCTCTCCAGCTTTGTTCAATAGTTTCAAGCCTTTGTTTTGAACTTACAATGTATGATCAGCCTTCAGTGGCATGAGATTTAAATCACGTCTTTAGTCTGGACAATGTATCATGAAAGAAACAAATGGTTTTTACATCAAATTGAAAACTGCAGTTCAGTGACAGTGCCTTACGACAACAGTATACATACTTTTATTTAGCTGCTTTCTCCTGTTTGAATGCTTTAAAAAAAAAAAAAAAAAACATTTTGAGAAATGTCCCCAGAACTTGTAAAGTAAAAGCATGTTAAACCCTCCATCAGTCCACCACAGTATGTGATGCTGCCGTGGGAATGAGTTAAGTGTTGCTGAATTTCAGCTTCCACATATTGTCAGAGGCGGCTTCACGTTCCAAAAGAAGTTAGTATCTGGACTTCTGATTAAGAGTTAGGAATGGAAAGTTAGTAAAAAAAAATATATTTGGTTCAATTCCCCTTAGGGACTGCTGCACAGACAAATAAAACCTACAGCTGGTATGCTATTTCCCGATGCTCAGGTTAAATATACATCTTCTGTCTTTCTCCTCCTTTTTGAATATATTATTATTATATTATAAAATGCATTGAATGCTTGCTCTCTATAGAGATGGGGTTTTCCTGCATCCTAAATATGGTCATTGTTTATGCTGTGCTGTGCCACAAAACAACAATTTTATTCCTATGGCCATATTTTGATTTCAGGAACACCAGCACGAATCCAGAATAAATCTGCTAGCTTCAAAATTGCTCCGGACTCACAGAAGTATAAAGGATTTCTCCTGCATCTATAAATAATTGCTCTAATTTCTAACTGAAAAAGCCATTTCCACTGCAACACCCTTCAGCTGAAGATGAAACTTTTGGTTGAGATTCTATAATCCCCCCAATTCAGCTTTTCCATTGCATGAGAACTCTGAGAAAAAAGTTGGATACCACAGTAATAAATTTAATTAGTCAGTTATCAAGGTCGATAAATTCATAACATTAATGTATTTTGACGCTGCTATCCAGCCAATTAAAGCTGAGAAAACCCATCCAAATGACCAAATTACCAGACAATACCATCGCAGAATAAATTATAGATTGTTTTGGTATGCATTAAGGCTATATGAAGGGATAACAGGCAAAATAATTGATAGAAGTTCAAAGTAAGCTGTCACTATATAGGACTTTGACATCAAAGCGAAACATGGTTTAAACTGTTTTGGTTTTCGCATAAAGGAATTGAGGGAACTTTGTGGACTATTGGAGAGATATTAGGCTGTACGTGAAGATATTAAGCTCATGTAAATAAGCATAGCTCTACTGACTTGAAAAAATCCATTCGGTTTTATAGGAACTGAAAATCTGGCCCCAAACTGTTATTCTTCAGATTATATTACAACTTTCTTTAAGGATATTTCAGGAAGGGGAAGGGAAGCAGGGGGAGGAATTACACATGATGGATCTCATCCAAATCCTGCAAAAGCCAACGGAAAGAATCCTACTGACTTTAATGGCACTGGGCTGGGCTCTGGAAGCCAAACTCAGCAACCTAAAGCACATCGCAGTCTGGAGTCAGTCAGCGTGATTTTAGGCCAACTTCTGAAATGATGTAGGCTACATACTGAGAGTATATTGACTATAAAATCCAAAGGTGTTTGGCAAAATAACGCAGCACATCACACCAGAGGCTGCACAGAGAAAATTTTGCACTCCAAAAGTATGAAGTTAATGAGATTGGGAAAGATAAGAGCTGAATGTATTTTAATTAAATTTTCCTGAATATGAGCCATTTAGATTTATTGTCATCAGAAGATAAAACTGTTGTTTCTTGTATCTTAGCATTTAGGGGACCTTTTTTGATGGGTGTTCAGAACCACATAATTAAATGGGCTTCTAGATGAATATATTTTCACAGTGGCCCCAGAGATATTGCAGGCGACAAAAAAAAAAAGAGAGAGAGAGAGAGAGAGAGAGAGAGAGAGAGAGAGAGAGAGAGAGAGAGAGAGAGAGAGAGAGAGAGAGGGAGAGAGAGAGAGAGAGAGAGATCCCAGTGTTTGTAAGACTTAACACACGCTGCTTTGTCAGCACAGTACCTGCAGCAAGCTGGAACACCTCCCTGCCAGGCTTCGAGGCCAGTGCTGTCACACCAGCAGTCACAGCAGCACCAGCACACCTGTATCTTGCACTCAGTCATGGCACTTCAACCACTTTAACTTTTTTTTTTTTTTCCTTCTGGAAATGCAGCTGAAGCTCTTTAGCAATCGTTTTGCTCTGCAACTTGTCTGTACCATTTACATTGGTGATCTACCCTCCTGTCTATGCCAAAAAATGGCTTTCTCAAGTCTCAATATTAGTCACTAAGCATTTTTCATGACAGGCTTGGCTGTTACCTATGTCCTCTTGAAGCTTGCCACTGAAAATTATCACATCTGTCACTTCACGTGAAGCCCAGCCTGGTAGGGCCCAAAGAAAGACTCCAAGAAATACTGGCAATATACAGAGAAGCCTGTCCAGCTGTATGCCTTCATGGACGCTCCAAAAGAAACTGTGACAATATCAGTTCAACATCTCTGACGGTCACCGAGAAGTACAGAGAAGTCTATGCCAACACGTAATGCTAATACTCTGTTCAAACAGGTGATGACTGGGGGCTGGCCGAGATGACGACGTTGAGGAGAGCTGAGTGGGCACCGGCCAGTGGTCAGAGAAAGGTCTGAAAATTGAAAACAGCTTTGATAAAAAAAGAAATGGGGAGAAACTACATAGAGGTGCAGGTCATGCTGATAGTGGCCGGTTGCTATCTGCCCCAAACTGCGGATTTAGATTTAGGGTTGGGGCAAGCCAGCAGCAGTTTGGGTCCAGATTCCTACTTCTTCCGTGGAGTTTTTGAGAAGTTCTGATGTAAGCCAGTCCAAGGGCACTGGACAAAAGAAAAAGAGCTGCAGTACTGCCCTGTGGCCTGTGGATTAGCAGTACTAAATGGTGATGTTTAGTAACATCGTATTTCCATGATCATTAATATTATCACTCTGACAGCATATTAGTTTCCAGTACATGCCTGTACAGTAAATGCAGTCACATAGGTATTTGCACCAAGTCTTCTAGATACTTTCAAATGGGGAAGTGAATTTTCAGAAATATGCAGGTAATTGTTGCTCTGTGGAGTTTTGCTACTTCCCTGAGGATTCAGTGACCTGAAAATGCCATTGAGAATATGTGATAGTCTCCTGATAAATTGCAGCAAGCCATATAATTACAGACTTGAAAATTACCTTGTTAGCAGAGATTATGAAACTTCATCTCTAGAGTTCATCATAAAATTTATAGCAAAATTCTGCAATACCATCAGATTTAAGCACCAGTCAGGTTAGATTTAGATACATTTCTATTTTTAAAAGTTTCCAGCCACTCCAACATGCATTTATACGAGGTATTATTGCTCTGCATACGTAGAGTTCACCCTTATGGACAAAAGGAATCATGGGCACGATCCCCAAGAGTATATGGAAGGAAAACAGCTCCCCTGCAACTATTATTTTTCTTGGCTCTCGTTCTCCTTTTGTCATTGAATTTGTGGGTGTTAATGTCTTCTCAGAGAAAAGCAGGAGTCTGACAAAACATAAGGCTGATTTTAAATGTTTATGAACTCATTTGTGTGCCTAAGTGTACATCTAAGGAATTCAAATTGAACCTCAGCTCTGCAAATCTGGAAAAGTGCAAATTATGTAGTCAATTCCAGATATTAATTATTCATCCCCACTGAAGTAATCTTCTTAGAGTATATTAATGTGCATTTTGGCAGACAAGAGTATATTAGTACCTTCCAACCTGAATTATACTATGATCTGATTATATAAAGAAAAAAGATGTTTCCCCACGTGAAAAAACAGAACTCTCTGTTTTTCTTTGTCATCCCTCATTAGGTCATGTTTTGTCTAACCACCTCTTAATATAGGATTATACAAAACTGGTTTGGATTATGTGTGCTACTTTTAAAAGTTTCAAATAATGCAACTTATATCGCTCCCGTCATTACATATGGATTTGTTTAGGGACCTCCTCTGAGTTTTTGTGTCATAGTTATGAAGCCCCAATAAGGGAGCTCGCGCTTCCCCTCTCTGCAGAAACCACACTAATGACATGGAAAATAGGCAGCTCACTGGATTAACATTTCCCTCTCATTTTCAGGGACTTATGTGTAGTAAATCACACTACATCAATCTCACTTAGATGGAAAAAGCATTATAAAAAAGCTCAACTTGAAAAAAAGTTGTCAAGTGCTCACGGTAATTGCTTGTCTCAATATTTCTAACTGTGCTGGAGTTGGGTTTTAAAACTACCACTCCTGAATTATAAAGAATTGTATTTTCATGTTATATCGTGGGCGATATCAAACACGTTGACAGGTATTCACTCTGTTAAGTGAAGCGATCTCTTATGCTATGTTGTATACATAAAGACCGCAGTGGAACGATACTTTACAAATGAGTTAGAAGCCTCACTGGTTTAAGTCTATATTCTCTAAACAAATCAAATGCAAACATTCCTGATTTTTTTTTTTCCTGGTGGAAAATAAACCAGCACTGAGGCATTCTTCAAAATCCTTAAGTCTCCAGTTTGGGGCAGACTAACATTTATTGTTTTACATCAAGTGATACTTCTCACTGAGCAAGGAGCTCAGTTTTCATGTAGAACCTAATAAAGTTCCCAACCACTTCAGCAACACCCACACTTCTCTATGGCTATTGACTGACATACAGGGGCAGGGAATGAAAGAAGCATTGACTTAAATAGGTGATACAAAAATTGTATCAGTGTAGTTCCAGATGGAATGATTTTCAGTGGCTGCTGATACACTGAAGCCTGATAGATTTTCCAGGTGGGGCAGCCATAGAGGCTCACACTGATGGAGCCTTCTAACAATTTAATTACAGTACATATAGACCAGGCCTTACAATGACAGATCAGAAGCCTCCTGTAATTCACTGAGTCATTTGTACAAAGTTTGTTTCAGATCAAAAGATCAAGCAAAGTTTGTATACAGAAGGCATCTAAATAATCATTTGCACGTGCAAATACCCAAAAGTCAACCTAAAGGTGAGTAGCATGAAACAGAAAATGTTTCATAAAATGTTTCAGTAGTATAAAACAGAAAATGCACAAGCATCTGCTTTTCTTCTTCTCAAAATTTGGCTCTAACATCACTCAGCCAAAATTTATCAGAGAAGACTACAGACTTTTCTCTCTGAAGACAGGACCTTAATTCAGGAGGTCACCCAAAGTCAAGACAGTGATTTTAAGCTTATCCTTACCTCTTTAGAAGTTATAATCTACTAAGTGAATCTTTCTCCAAAACTGAGCTGAGTACTAATTTCCATACATTCTCCTAGCCAAGAACTGTTTTTATATCAGAGTGCTGAAGACAGAAGAAGGAATGCTAGCGGTTCAGTGTTAGTGAGATGTTCAGGAACATTTTTAAGACAAGCACTATCTTTCACTATATATACTGCAGGATTGTCCAGTATCACATAACAAATAAGAATTTAGGGCACAGTGACATATTTTGGTACCATTTACTATATTTAACTCCAAACTGCTTCAGATATACATATCAGATTCACGTTAGTAGCATGTTATTTATTCTTCAGCAATAAGAATGAGATAATAGTGTTAATTAATAATGTCCTCTGTCACAGACAGCATTGCAGCTTGAAAGAATTATTATTATTTTACACTTTTTATTTACATTTAAATCTATTAACAGATTCTATGACAAAGTAGAAAAGGAAATGTTTAAATGTACAAAAAAATAAAGAAGATCGACTCTCCACATTTTGAAAGCTGGCTCAATAACAGATATAGTCTTGTCTCCTATTCCATCTCAAGATTAGTGCAGCTTTGTATCTTTTTCCATTTGTCATTGAAAAAATTAGCCATTTATTATTATTTTTAGAAAGGATTGAACCGGGAATTAATAAAGTGAAAATTTGTCACAGAATGCAATGAATCTGGGTGAGCAGTACTTGGAGATTTTCTTACTTACACTTTGCTTTTCCAGAACTGACCTGAAACATGTAGCTCTTCACAGGTTTCGTAAAATGGCTGATGGTGTCAATGCTAAGAGCCAATGCCTAATTGTAAATCACCTGTTTTCTTTTTGGTGCTTAGAGAAAAGATCAGAGCTTGGCTAGCCTGAACAATGATTTACGCTCACTCCTCAAAATGATCCTGCCAATTTGGCCTTTGTCAGTCTGACTGAGGAAGTTTTGGAAGGCAGAGCTCTATCGGATTTTTTCAATATTGTGTAGAAAAGGGGGGTATTAAATTATTTAACTATCTTCTTTATGTACCCTCCCTTGCTCACAGGGTTTTCTGGGATCACAGAAGTTGAATTCTTAAGATTGTTCCACCTCTACCTGAAAATGCCAATCTGCAAGTAGAAAAAGAAAAGGTGTTTGAAACATTATGCCACAAAGCCAGAAGGCTCATGAACAATACTTAAAGCATAATGCTTGCAAGCTTCAAAATACTTAAGCACTGATATTAAAATGATCCATGTGAGATACCTAAGTAAACTCCTGGTCTCCTAGCAGATTAACTAACATATGCACCAAAAGGTCTCAAGGGAAACATAGTGAAGTCTAATAAAACCGAATAAGACCAGTTACACAACGTTTTCATTAAGTGACTGATCCAGTTCCTACTGAACACAATGGGAATTTAGCCAACTTCTCAAAATGTCTTTTGGGTTGTGTTCTTCTGAAATCTAAACCTGAACCTTTTGCTAATATGAGTGATTTTTTTCTTTTCTGAAAAGCCCTAAGGATAAGGGCTTTAAAACTGTATGCACTATGTCCTTCGTTAATTAAATCCACTCTCTTAAAAAGGAGCCCTCTCATTCTCCTTTTAATCTCACAGATATTTGTATGAAGAGATGCATAATAGCATCAATTTTCTTACTTCACTAAATCACATTGCAGAGATTTCTCTTCTTTTAAAATACAAACTGAATCGCTTTCACCTAACTCGTCCTTACTTAATTGATCAGACAGTCATTTTGCTTTTGTGGTGATTTCTCATTTTTCTAGACTGACATTATTGTTCATTTATCAACTGTCCATTTGGCTAATGCTTCCATCTGCCAAAAACCCACCTCCTTTCTGTAAAAATAAATAAATAAAATAAATAAAAATTAAAAAAAAAATTAAGCAAAAGAAGCACAACTAAAGGTGACCTGAAACAAGAACACCTTTTCCGCAAGGGACTCAGTTCCTTTTCAAAACCTTTTTAATTTCATTTGCAAGTTCCTGCTAGAGGATCTGTGGACCTCACTTGAGATTTCCACCTCACCACTTTTCAATTGATTTTTCCAATACTTATACACGTTGTTAAACTAACTTATCAGTCAAAACTGTTTCTTTATAGGACTTATGAAACACTGTTATAAGATGTCACATTTTCAGCACAGGGCTGATGATTCAGATGGGAACTGAACACATCTGCATCCTGCTATGACAGAAACTGCTAAGACAGAAATAAGTGTCTAGTGATTCAACTCAAATCAGACTGCAGTAGCTCAAATACAAAGTCTTCGCATATTAACATAACTTGTAGGTATGACCTATATTATCTGGTCACCTGCTCAAGAAAGTTAAAACATTCTAACACTGCTTAAGTAACACAAAATTCATACATGACTGTAAATTCTTTATCCTAGCTGCTTAAGGGGAAGGCAAATGAAATATGTATAACCCTTTAAAAATTTGAGGACAGTGCTAACCACTATCTCAATTCCTTGCCTTTTGCCCTCACATAGAGCTAAATGTTGCTCCTTTGTTATAGTTTATGCAGAAGGCAAATCCTCCTCACCAAGCACCACAGCAACATGAAATGAAAACAATCATTTACATGTGGTCACAGCTCAGCAAGCTGGAGTGTAGTAGGGATAGAAACCCAATACCAAAGGGAAAGATTTAATACACTGTCTGTTTCTAGAGCTTTTCCCTAGTGGAGGTACATGTGGAAAAGTTGAAGTAGCTTCTTAGTTACAAACTGGTTTTACAATATGCATTTGCTGAAAGCGGACACTGTGTAAAGACTTTAAACAATCCAGGAAACATATATTTGAGCACAAATATGTAGGGTGTCTAAGAAGACAGAATTAATAGGATGCTACATGACTAAAGCTTCATACAGTCTGAGGGGAACAGCTAGGACTGTGACCTCCACTTAAAGAAGAGAATGGCAAATGACAGCCTCGTGACAGCACGGGAGGGCAGGAAGCCCAGGACACAAGGATGACTGAGCCAATAACAAACAGGTGACCTAGAAACACCCAGTGTAACACTACAGACAGTAATATGTAAGAGCCAGGGGAAGAAAAGGTTATTTTTAAGAGGCATCTAACAGTAAGCAAGAATCCAAGAATCAAGCAGCACAATGAAGCCCTGTACTGATGTTAGATATGGAATATTAAAAGACAGAAAGAGAGACTTAGGGGTAACTAAAATTAATTATTGAAATTATTGAACAACATCGTAATGACTCGGAGGACAAACTAGAAATGTGACTGAAAATGCTGTACCAATAATTACAGGATCTAGCAAAAAGATTATCTTTAGTTAACGTCATGATTTGAAAAGAAATCAGAGACTGAAACTATGGAGCAAGATCAAGGGAATTCCACATGATACCTGGCATCAGAACCTGAGGCACACACACAGACATATATGGAAGGTGGTGTCAGAGGGACAGAGAATTTTATCGGAATGGGGTAGGGAAGAAGAAGGGTCCACTTGCATGGTGAAATGAACGGAAAGATCTCATTAGGCCTGAGGCACTGAGGAACAAACAGTTGAAGAGGTCCAGTCTTGACAGAGTAGCATTTCCCCAGCCATTCTATTATAAAAGATACTTGGAATCCATGAAATGGCATCTCAGCTTCTGCAAAAGAAATAATTGAGTGAGAAAACTGGAATTTTTCCTCTTTCACATTGTGGAAATGCAGCCTTCCCCTTCTATTTATTCTTGGCAAGGAGTTAAGCCGATACGGTCAGTATAATGGCACAAAACACTACTGCATGTGGCTGGAAACTAATGAAGCAAATTGCTCGTTCCACTGGTTCAGCTCTGGACTGAATATACACACAGGGAACCAGTCTTGTTTGCAAAGCTCTAGATTGTAACAGAACAAGAGTTTAGCCAATTTTCATATACCTGAAAAGGCCAGGAATTGGTTCAGAAGTTGAAACCACAACCATGGAAATCTTGAATGGCATAGACAGCTAAAGTTGCATGGCCTCCAATGAGCTCTGGAGGTTAAGGAAAAGGCAAAGTTGCATAAAACATTTTTACAAAAAAAAAAAAAAAAAAAAAAAAGTGGAAAATTTCGATGACACTGGTGGAGGTCAAATTAAAGTATTGTCTGTAGAACAAACGTTGCACTTAATGAAGCATATTTCTGTTTTCAAAGTATAACAGACTTACTCCAAGTATGCCTGACTAACTGAAACCAAGATACATTTTTGGATGTGCACTGATACAAGTAACATGCGGGTTTGGACATTTGGGATTCTCATTCTTCATTAAACTTTCCCTCAAACTTTACTTTTTATTTCTGTCTGACACAATTTTATAGAATTTGGGAATAGTACGCTTATGGTGTCTAATTAACACTAGACCTTGGCTGCTGTTTGAAAAAGTATCCTGTGTAGGCGAGCACTTTGTGTGTGAGAAATGACTCAGATGCAGATAGAAGTAAACACACTTGTTTATTCATTGAAAGACAAGTGAATTTCTGACAAGTGGAAGCTTTTCTTTCTTGGACAAGGAGCAATAACGTTGTGGAGAATTAATTAGTTGCGGTAGTCATGTTCAGAATGGCATTTGGAGGTGAAGGGACTGTGCACTTCCAAGCCCCTGCACCTGGTTGATTATGAAGGCAATGATGTCAACAGTTTCTTACTGCTTCCCCTCCAGACTTTTATGTGGGGGCCAACCACAAAGCAGACCTATTTCCTATCAACTGAAATGTGGGACGTTTAAAAGAAATCTAGCTGCTTCCAGCTAGAGAACTGACTCATAACAACTATTTTATGCAACGTTCAGGAGAAGAGACGATATGGCAAACATTAAATATGGAAAAAGAAATCAGGCAGAGTTTATGAGATTAAGTGAAAAAAAAAAAAAAGTACAAACTGGCAAATGCTGTCTCTGGATGGAGACATGGAAAACCAGATGCGCTAAGATCAAACAAGTGGGGAGTGGAAGACTGTCAGAAAAACATTTCAAAAACATAAGCATGATGCTGCCAAAATAAATCTATGAGTGACTGATTAAAAAGAAGAAAAAGTCTACTTTTACCTTTGAATCAAAAATACTTTTGATTCCTCTTAATTGTAGATAGCTGATGTTTCTGTTCTGTAGATGCAGATAGCTACGCATTTTGAGTCTTGCAAAGTCTCTCTTGAAAACAAATAGCTAAGGGGACAATTTGTTTTCACTTCCTCAATCTAAGTAAATTCTTACCCCTCAAGGAATACCACTGTAATCACATATTGGAGCAGCGAGATACTACTCGGAATGAGTTTCTAATAAGAAATAAAAATATGAGCTAGGCTCATAAGCAGTGCACGAATTTAAAACAGAAACCTCTGTAAATACAAAAGGAATCAATTTTACCCAGACTATTAAGATTCTCCAATTTTACATTCCATTCAGTATATTAAGTCATTTACACAGTGTGAATACACATTCATGCACAGAGTGATTATCAGTTTAGATTTTGCCACTGAATTTAGTGAATCTAGGATTACACCATGCAAATGTGCGTGGGTAGCTTGTGAACACACTCGTGTTACAGCATTGCAGAAGTACATGAAAATGTTCTTTTGAACCCTAAAGCGCCATCTGTTTTCTAGCTATTTTCTCAAGACTCGTTTTGTCTCTCCTAATTTCTGAATAACAGCCTCAAAAAAGCCAAATAAAATAATTCCTGCAAGCTGATAATAATGACAATTAAAAAGCTTCTTCTACAGACTTCTCAATGCCTGCCCATGGAAGTGATGCGCATATGATAAGTGACACAGACACGTTACAAGTCTAGAAGATTGATTTGATTTATCACGTACATCCAACTGCAGCAACCTTTACAGTACTCTAACTCTGCTTGGAACGTTTAACATTTCAAATTGCTTCAAACAGCTACTTTGCTGTACTTTATGCAAGATTAATGCAGAAGCTGGAGGCAAAATGTTTGATTTGATTCCTTCATTGGGCATCCCTATCCTCAGAGATAACAATACAGCACACCCAGCAATAACTTTCCCGTAGCTGTGACCTTTGTAACATTTGTCATGGAAGTGACCGTAGGCTATTTTTCCCAAAGCACTGCTTTCCTCAGTGGACAAGACAAGATTCACGGTCAGAAACCCAGTCTTCTACAGTTAGTAAGCCTATAAGGATCCTTTCAGAAGCAATATTGCAGCAGGAGCACGTGCTAAGTACTGAAAAACACCCAAGTGGAAGGTGGTTTCTCGCAGGTGTGGAGGAAACAGAAGGAAAATTTCATTATAAATCATTTGCTCCACAAAGGCATATGACAATCAGATTTGTTGTGGAGACTGGAAATTCCTTGAGCAGACAACATCTGAGTAAAGTATCTGAACATTTTTATTTTTGCTGAAAGAAAGCTTTCAGTATCTGTAATTCTATTTTGCCTATCACACAGAACTACTGATATAAAGTGTTCATGAACACTAACAGCTCAGAGCCAGGGGGTGAAATCTGTTATCTTAATTCAATCAATGTTAGGTTGAGTTGCATTTCAAATGGACTTCGATTTGCTAGAGACTATTTTCAACCACCAGCATCTAGAAGAAGTCCATACAACTCCCCATAACTTGGGTCCCCTAATTCCCTTCCTGTTTGAATGTCTGGATTTTCTTCCAGTTGAAACCATCCAGTGTTGAAAAATAATATGCCCATCTTTCACTTCCTCTTGAAAACAAGATGCTGCCAGCTTCCTTAGTGGTAAGAATCATGACCCATAAGTGTTAAAATTCTGTTTAAGGTATTACCCAGCATTCAATAATAATTTCAATTGAGATAGGTATGCCGATGTTCTCAAGTTGACTGTCAGTATTTCAGTTTAATGTGTTAAGCCTGAAGTCATAATATTTTGGAAGGAAAAACCCAAACCACAAACCCCAACATGAAAACAAAATCCCAGTACCTGGTGATTTTAAACATCTCTTCTCGGTGACTTTCTGAGCTGCTACAGACCTCATATGCAAACAGTTCAGTAAGCCAGTAAGGATCAAGGACTGGGTACGCGACTGGCCATTTTTCAGGTTTATATGACTGACCTTCTCCACAACCTTGAGAAATTAAGTCCATTAACACATGCTTTTTTCTCTTACTACACATCCATTTACTTCATCCAATCTGATCATCTGAAAATCTGAACAGAATCAGCTTTTAGTATGAGTTTTTATGGTGCCAGCAGTTTTTACAGTGGCTAGCATGACAGACCTGATTTTTGCCCTGCAGACTCCACTGCAGAATAAAATGAGAACACATAATGTTAATGAAATTAGGAAACAGAACTGTCCCATTTTCTTATATTGCAAACAGAAGTTTTGTAAGAATATCACCACTCCTTCCTAACATTTAAACAAGCAGATGTATAACAACAATTTATTCAGAATTCTCAAATTTTATTTCTAAGTTATATCTGAGTCTAACCTTTTTATCCTCTTTTCTTTTATAATGGAAGAGCTACTTTTCAGAGCTGTACATCCCGTGCTACAAAAATAACATGACTTATAATAGAAACTGTTGTTGTCTGGAGTAGCAAAAAGCCATGCACAGGATGAAGTCACTTTCAGGATAGCATCTTAGTCACAAGATTTAAAACCTAGTCAGCAACGGGAAGGTATGATAGCATTAGCTATCGCTTACACAAAGAAAAAACATGATGACTAACTATGGGATCACACTCATCTGTTCATTAATGAGTCTCTCAAAGGCATCACTCTTACGTGTTTCTGAGTAATAAACTAAAAATGAGATTCCTAGAGTCAATTGTTCTCAGTTGTTTAGCATGGCCTATTAAAAGAAAAATACCTACACATCAGGTTTGCAATTATAAAGAAAATCACAAGGAGGCAGACAAATACCATAATTAAGTTCAGAACCAGTGAGGATCTCACAAAGGATAGTTAAAACTTCTTCACTTGCTTGCATAATGAAAGTAAAGGAAAACAAAATTTCCAGACACTTTGAAATATTCAAAGAAACTGAATGCCATGTATTTTATGTTAGCAGACCGATCTTTGGAAAGAACTTAAAAATATTTGACACGGTAGCAGTCTTCTGCACTGATCAGCATAACAGGCTCCTTGGCTTTAGATAATTTTCATCAGCCTATGAGCCCACTTGGTATTAGTAGCCTCCTTGTTTGGCATGACACTATGAAGTAAGCTAAAGGAAAGACAACAGCCAGAGGTGTTTTGATAGACTCAAGAAAGGAGGTGGTGGCAACATGCCCTCTATCTTAGCTCTGAGATAGAGACCACAAAGATTGTATACTTCCAGGATGGAAAAGAGGATAGCATTTCTGTCTCATGACTGGAAACACAGGAAAACCTAGTCTCTGGATTTAAACCAGAATACAGAGCTATTGTTTCCAGTACAGGCATCTGAAAGGATATTCATGTCCCTATTTTCAGTTTCCATTCAAGTTTACCTTTAGCTCGAAGAAATTTTTGAAAAAAAAAAAAAGAAAAAAAGATTACTTCTCTCTTCCTATATCCACAATCTGAATTCTCTCACAAGTGCCAATCACCACAGCAGAACCGTTGTACTAGAACGTGAAGCAGATGCCAACAGCTCCTGCTGTGTATCTGGCTTCATCCACCATGAGAAGCTCGCTGCTGTACCAAGGGATGTTCTCACAACCTCAATGTCTGCTTCTGCCTCTAGCAACATCTCTGCATCACCTCCAGTCTTGAGGTATTGAGGTGACATTGCCTTAGAAATGTACATAGGAAGTTATTTCATTATATCATTTCCTAGGAAAGCAGCGATAACACTCAAAAACAGCCAACCAAACAAATAAAAAATCTACAAAGCACTCTGCAGTGAGGGCCCCAGAAAAAGAATACCAATAAGATATGCATTTTTTCCTGGAAATTCACAGAATATACATGGTCAGATGTGGAAATTTCCTTTTTTTTTTTTTTTTTTTTAATGAAAAATTCAATAATACTTTTATTACTCAGACTTCTTAACTCTTCATGGCATTACCTTCAGGGATGGTAGAGGCATGGGGTATCTGACACAACTCATAGCAATAAGTAATATACAACAGCTATGATACCATTTCACTTCCTCAAATTTATGTGAGAGATCTAGGTTTTATTATAAGTTCTCATACACATCTCTTGCATGACCTTTAGCAAGTAAATATACTTGAATTCTATGCTTCGAGTTCCTAGGCTGAGCGTAACAACTTATTTCTTCTGTGTACTAAATTGCAAGTGATTCAAAGATATGGCATCTGAATATATACAGATAAAATGTCTCTGTCAGAAACTGGAGTTTCTAATAACTGCTGTAAACCAGTCAACACAGGGGAGCTATAACAGAAACTAAAAACAGTTTCAACATTTGTAGGTAACACATGCATTATTATAGAATAATATAAGGGCTTGGGTTGGGAGGAACACTTAAGGATCAATTAATTCCGACCCCCTGCAATGGACAGGGACACCTCCCACCAGACCAGGTTGCTCAGAGCCCCATCCAACCTGGCCTTGAACACCTCCAGGGATGGGGCATCCACAGCTTCTCTGGGAAGCCTGTATCAGTGCCTCACCGACCTCATAGGAAAGAGTGGCTCCTTACTGATAGTTTTCAGATGAAACTGGACTGTGCTTATAGATATCTAGTTGCCCACGTCTCCAAAAATGCAGCAACTATAGAGCACGATTTCAATATACACTCAGACCCTGTCTCTCTGTGACAGCTACTTATAATTAAAAAAATCACACAAACAAACAAAAACCCCACAAAACTGTAACAACAACAACAAAAAATAGCCTCAAAACAACAACAAAACACAATGCTTTGCAGTGATGATGGTTCTGAAGTTTACTAAAGCAAGAGGTCTAAAACAGGGGAAGCCTCAGCCATGTCACTACACTGGCCTGGGGATATCGTGTCAAAAAACAGAAGTGATTCAAGAAGAGCTGTAATATGCTTACAATCCATTTATTCCTGTGCCAAAGAACTAATATTCATTTAAAAAGCTTTTAAAAGCAATACAATATGCCATGCAGATATAAAGCCATTTGTCCTTGGTTGCTTAGTGATTCTAGAAGAGAGATGTAAAGAAATTCATGGGGCCTTTATTCCGACTAATTCAAAAGGTTACATGTAATTGTCTGGTCCTATCATTAAATACACTTAACAATATGCTTTGTTAGAAGGATACTATTCCTTTATACTCCTCTCTATGAAAAAGACTCATTAAAGTGTAGCTACATTGAAGATATTGCTTTCAAAATCTCTTCTAATGGCAACAAGAATTAGTAAACACCACCAGGTACTTGCATCACATTTAAGGGTGGGTTACATTGCAATTATTTAACCCATCCATTTTTCCTCCATCTTTCCTCTATAGGGTGCTTTTTTTCTTCACTTTCCATAACCTATAGCTTTAGGGAAGTCTGTTCTCTGCATTACAGGCAAGAAAATTTGAAAGCTGCCAAATAATGGAAGTGCAGAGGAACAAGTACAGAAATGGATAAGGGTGCAAGCCTTCTCTTTATGAGCGCCCCTGGCAATCCAGTACTCCAAAAGGACAAGGGGAAGAACACAGGGAATAGTTCTTGTCACAGTCTCTTCACACTGTGATGCCAGAATATTCCTCATATAGGTGCAATATCATTTTATTACCAGTGCAGCAGGGACAATTGCTTAACATTTACCCTAAGGTGAAAGCCTGTGTGTGAATACTCATGGAGTAGCTGACATGCAGCTAACTCACACCCTAAAAGTACTAGGTTAAAGGTTGGACTCGATGAGCTTAGAAGTCTTTTCCAACCCAAATGATTCTATGATTTGTGCAAAAGTCTCAGTGGCACAATCTCACTCTATAGACATATAAATAATTCCTAATATACTGAAAAAGATCTATTCTGACGCTCTTCCAAGAAGTTCTGATTCACAAAGAGAAGCCTTGGCCTCCGATTGCTTCCCCCCACGGTGTAGCGTAGCAGGAGCTGTAATCCCATCTCCTCCCACTCACGCTCTCTCTCATGGGAACATTTCCACCACCTCCTTCCTTCGATGAGTGGCAGGAACGCACCACATTGCATTAAGCACCCTACACTCAATAATTATCACAAGGAAACTTTGCATAATTACTCTGGGCTCCAGACCGATAACGTTCTTGCCTCATCCAGTCTATGTCATGCATATAAAGAAGGGTACATGAACAGAAGAACAAAGAATGGACAGAACACTTAAGAAGATGACTTTTCTTCAAATTTGTACAGCTCCCCCTCTACAGCTCCATTCAACCAGGCATCCTTTTCCTCTTTTGAAAACATTCCTTCCAAGATTGATAAACCTGCTAGGCAGAGTATGGTTAAATAAAGAGCATGTGCTGACCAACATTTAAGATTAAAGGTCATGACAGGCAGATATCTGTATTCTGTATTTCCTCTATTATTTGTCATGTTGCAAGTGATCAGATAGTAGTTAACAACTGATATTTAACAGTACTTAATTATACTGAATATCAGGGTAATTTACGCTTATTTTAGCAGCTGTTAAATTAATTTCAGTCCCTTTTTTTTTTTTTTTTTTTTTTTTTACATATCACAGAATCACAGAATTGTAGGGGTTGGAAGGGACCTCGAGAGATCATCGGGTCCAACCCCCCTGCCAAAGCAGGTTCCTTAGAGCAGGCTGCCCAGGTACCCAGGTAGGCGTCCAGACGGGCCTTGAATATCTCCAGAGAAGAAGACTCCACAACCTCCCTGGGCAGCCTGTTCCAGTGCTCCGTCACCCTCACTGTGAAGAAGTTCTTTCACATGTTGGTGCGGAACTTCCTGTGATCCATCTTGTGGCCATTACCCCTTGTCCTGTCCCCACAAACCACAGAAAAGAGGTTGGACAAATCCCTCTGTCTCCCACACTTCAGGTATTTATAAACATTGATAAGATCCCCTCTCAGTCTTCTTTTCTCCAGGCTGAACAGACCCAGGTCTCTCAGCCTTTCCTCGTAGGGAAGATGCTCCAGGCCCCGTATCATCTTTGTGGCCCTCCACTGGACTCTTCCCAGGAGATTCCTGTCTTTTTTGTACCAGGGAGCCCAGAACTGGACACAGTACTCCAGGTGAGGCCTGACCAGGGCAGAGTAGAGGGGGAGGATCACCTCCCTTGACCTGCTGTCCACACTCCTTTTAATGCATGCCAGGATCCCATTGGCCCTCTTGGCCACCAGGGCACACTGCTGGCTCATGGTCAACCTGTCATCCACCAGGACCCCCAGGTCCTTCTCCTCAGAACTCCTCTCCAGCAGGTCACACCCCAGTCTGTACTGATACGTGTGGTTGTTCCTTCCCAGGTGCAGGACTCTACACTTGCTCTTATTAAACCTCATTTGGTTTCTTCCTGCCCATCTCTCCAGCCTGTCCAGATCTCGCTGAATGTAAGCACGGCCTTCTGGTGTGTCAGCCATTCCTCCCAGCTTTGCGTCATCGGCGTACTTGCTGAGGGCGGATGCTATTCCCTCGTCAAGGTCATCGATGAAGATGTTGAACAGGACCAGAACCAGCACCAACCCCTGGGGAACACCACTAGTCACAGGTGTGACTATATATGCAGCAATTATCTTAGAAAAATACACTATTTGTATTTCTTCCACTTTTTTTCCACACTATTTATGCTTCTTAGTCCTGAGTGCCAGAGGATCTCTGCACTATAATTGTCAGATGTACCTCATCCTAATGCCAATTCATAAAAATGGATCCTTATCTCATTTAGTAACACAGTGTTCTCACTGTTTTCAAATTCCAGCTCAATTTCTTTTCAGATTGCAATAGGCCTTTACTTATGTGGTACAGTCAAAATACAAACATTTTCTAGTTATATGTATGTTGGAATTAAATAACACAACAAGAGAATAACATTACCTAGAGGAGAGAAAGCTAAGATCCCCAGTGGTAAGTACACTGCCAACTCTATTCTGCCGTCTAATTGTTTACATTGACCTATCACTGGAAGTGTCACAACTATAGCTATTGTGGGAAAATTATCTCAAAGAACGATTTTTTGGTTACTGGCACCTATAACTGAGACAAGAGGCTTACAATTAAAATATGTGCAAGCTGACAATATTAAGATAACATTCCAACAATCGTCACTGGCTGATTTTATTTAGAAGAACCATCACGACTCTGTAAGATGCTCAAGAAAACCAGTGCAAGGCCCAAGGAGCCAAGATACTGGTTGGCCGTCTACAGAGTACCTCAGATTCCTTCCGTTTTATGATTTTTAGTCATGCTAGAAATCTTAGTCCATGTGCTATTAGATAAGATCCAGCAGACAAAGAACACAAAAGTTTCAAGATTTCTTTTCCATCTTTATATAGAACAGTTAAGGGCAACACCAAAAGTATGAAACCAGTCACAGATGTGACCAATTAAAATGCAGAGATGTGGAAACTGCCTCCCACTTCCATTCCTGTTTTTTAAATCAATACAACTGCATGCACAATCAAGAAAATTACATTTGGAAAGTATCTAGAAACAGATTAGTTTATCAGATCTTTCTTGAATTAAATCTAGAGATTATTCTTTTAAACGAACAGGCCTGAAATAAATTTGTTTAACTCCATGGGTTTCACTAAAGCACCTTCTAATTTACAACTGGGGCAAATGAGGGGAAAACTAGTGTATCCTAAGTTCGATAATGTTTATATTTAGGCTTAATTTCCTTTAAATAGTACAAAGCATCCTCTCAAAGTTTTCAAAATGATGTCAGTGTGAATCTATGGGGTATGATGTTACTATGTTGGAATGAAATTATGTCAGTTCAAATCTATGAAACCAACATTGTAAGTAACGAACTGAAGCTATACTAACGTGTAAAAAATTGTTAAATCAGTTTGAATGGAATACGTAACTCAGAATAAAATTAAGATATTATGGACCAGAAATGAATAATCTGGGACCGCAATCATCAGTCTTGACTGTAGACACTGAAGATTTGGTCAAGCGCAATCTGTAGTATAATATCTAAATTCAAGTCCACCATAGTTCAAGTGATTCCAGCTTGCATTGGAAGTCTTTGGTCCAAATTTAGTGGGACCATAACTAACCCTGGAAAATTATGTACTGTGTACAACAAACTAGAGAACAGTACAAATGGTTGGAGAATGTTAGCTTGAATGTTATGTGGAAAAAATCTCCTGATACCAGGTGAAAGCAGGAAACCCACATCTAGTTACTCTCTCATCTTTAAAAAACAGTCATCCAAATGCAAGTCAGGGGTAATTTAGTTGCATTGGTGAGCACAAGTTAACATACAGCAACATGGCTGAATTATTTTTTGCTGGTACCAACTTTTCTTGCTCTTTTTTCTTTTCTTTCTAGGATCAGATTAGCACTTGCACTCATGTTGATTCCAAGTTCCAAAGCATTTGATCTGAGAATGGGTTTTCCATGCTGCAGAGAAATGAAGGATCTGCATTTCAACTTACAAAAGGTATTGATTTTACATACGGAGGCTGACTATTTCATTTCACACACAACTATTTTGTCAATCATTATGTCCATTTTTGGACCTGCTTACCAGCACCCTGTACGTAATGTTACACTATCACTCCAGCACTACAGAACATAAATGAACATACAAAGTACAATGATTTCAGTTTTCAGGGACCTGAACAAATCGTTCTCATGTTCTAACTTGTACAAGTCTGAATCAGAGTTTCTGTCTTTCAACCAGGCATAATTTTTCAGCTGACTGTCTAACTACAAGTCAAACTGAGCTGAAATCAGTCTCATCTAGTTTGATGCATAACATTTTTTTAAATTGTTTTGACACAAGATAATACAGTTTATGTGGATATGAAACTGGCAAGGTTTGGTAAATTTGGGTGATAAAAGAGAAAATTCTGATGTTTCTGTTCTCTTCATGCCTGCTTTGCACATCTGATATTAACTTTGTGCCTAACCCTCACTTTTCCATGGGAAGGATCCAGGAAAAATCATGGTAATACTATCACTTTTGTTCTGCAGAATTCCAACTTTATCTTTGGAATGCGTTCTAAGACAGTTTACTGTACAATGTTTTTGTTGCACTCGTGAGTGGCTGACTAGGGGCCAAGCCTGATATCCATTTAAGTGCTGAAAGTGTTACCAAAAAAAAGCCACTTCCTTGGTGTAGAAGTAAAGATAAAGAACTAATGGGGTCAAGGGGAGAAGCAATCAGACAAACGGCATACACATTTTTCATGCACTATTCTTTGGAATATTTAACGATTTTAGGACTCCGATAACTCTCTTGACACAGGAATGAATTATCTAAATTTAGCATTAGTAATATAATTTAGCTTAGTTTTGATAGACGCCAGCTGTAACCTGACGGGACTTATATTTAGTCGCATGGAAATCCCCTGTTGTATATATTCTAGCATGTTGGATCTCTTTGCACTCATCGGTTTTATATCTTTCCGCAAATACCAGAAGAAAGATCTTTTTAGGTTCTGGCAAAGATCTTGGAATGGGAAAATGTACTAGTTGCCAAAAAGGTACTGATTATTGTAACAGAGTAGCCTGGAGTTTCTATCCTTTTAATATATAAACTTGATTCTGATTTAGAGCTGACTCTCCTGACAGAGGTGTTTTCCTCTGTGCTAATTTGTGCACAGCTTGACTTTGAGTAACTCCATTGTCTTACAGTACATAAGGTCCTTTTCAGGTACTCAGAAGCACAAACAATTTTTTTTTTCATCATTTACTCCTGTGTTGCAGGAGATAGAGTGGGCAAACAGAGGGAGAAAGAAACAGCATTCTATTGCATGCATGCTTTTTAACCATGATTTCTCTGGGTAGCAACATATCTTCCTACCAAACAAAATAAATACCTTCAGACAAATCTAGTATGCCCTTATTTCCTTGCATACTTGATCCTGACATTCCATTTCCTTCAGGTAAGTACTTTTTGTTTAATAGATCAGCATAATTGTTTTTTGTTTTTTTTTTTTTTTGTTTTTTCTTCACATTATTATGTGAATTATTATTATACATTTCACAAATTATTTCACAGTCTAAACATAGGTAAGGCTAACTACAAATTGCATAACTGCAACTACTGTTCTGGAGGTCTGAAAAATCTTAGTTCAGTCTATAGGTCTGCTAAATTTCGGAAGTCTTACTGTATCTTAGTATGGCCCACTAGTCCACTCAGAAAACAAATTAGTATAAAACTGTGTATAATCTAAGCATCAAACATGACTGTTCTTGACTTCTTGAAAGCATGTACTGAAATTCTACAAACGTAACTTGTTAAAATTAAACATTGCAAGTGAATTAGTGCTTCCTTTCAAATGAAATATTATAAGCCAAAGTCTTCATGTCCAGATTCCTGAAAGAAATACATTGCAACTGCGTGACAATTTAGATGGTGACTAAGACCATTCCATGTGTACTGTGGAATTTGATGCATCCATGTAGTAGCAATGAACTCATATCATTCAAGCTCTATCTCATATCTGCTTGAAAACACATCACATTGGCATCTTACAAAAAAAAAAAAAAAATCAGGTCATATTTCAAGGGTGCTATTTGTGAGAAGTCAGTTTCCAAACTGGCACTGGGCAGATGAATTTCTACCGAATTCTTGTGTACAGATCTTTGTTTTCACAGAGTCCCTCACACATACTATTTTAATTGATGTTTTTCACTATAATGTATACGTTCTGCAAAACAGTTTGACTAGATTTGGAAATAGCACATAGACAATAAATATTTGCAATTCAGTGCCAAAACCCAGAATAATTAATCAACTTCCCTTTTTACATTTGCAACATCTAAAAGGCACAGCTATCCCTTTTAATTCTCCCTGGGCGTCTAACAAAGACTTAGATAATATACACCCCAAAATGGTATGAAAAGCAGACTGAATATCACTAACTTGAATAGTTTAAAAATATTTAAAAATATCTCTATTACCAAAGTGATAGAGAAAATTAATAATCAAAATATGAGATTTCATAGATTGCTGTTCAAGGTGGGGATTTGGCAGTGTGGGCTGCCATACTCAGATCAGTCAATATATTTAATTTATCGTTGGGGTTCAACTCCAAAGAAGATGCTAACCACCCTAGGTGGAGTAGTAAAAGCTGGACTCAACTTACTTGAAGCCACAGACATTCTGTGGACCAGTTAGGGCAGTAAGTATGCCTTTGGGATGGGTAAAGAGCATTTCTCAGAATGGAAATATCTATCAACTTGGCAGATTGGGGATTGACTAATAAATAAATAAATAAATAAATAAATAAATAAATAAATTTACAGTAAACATTGGAAAAGGACTGATGAATCTGAAGCATCAAGAAAAATCAGGGGAGTACTTCTAGATTTGAACTTGTCTTCTTTACCTTACAAAGTTCAAAACTGAACCTGTAGGCCTACAGACTTCGCCACCACCAAAGCACAGCATGGAATGGAAACATATGATCACCCAGCTGACACAGGAATTAAACCTGGAAGAACATATAAGCATGCATATTGTAAATGAAGCTGCAGTCTAACATGCAATTCCGGCTCAGTGTCTGCCTTATACTTTGATCTGAACTGCAGTAATTGCTCAGTTTGTTATTAGGTTAACCTTGAAAATATAAAGTAATTGTTAGGATAAGACTGTTAGTTTTAATTTCTATATGGAGATAAATAACCCCAAACAGAAAACTTAGATAGAGACAAAGTTACAGAGGTCTTTCCATTGGACTAGCACCCATAATGCTAAGCATCAGTTCTGAGAAGTTCTTCCCACATCATTTGCAGCACAAAACAGCTTCCAGGCAGGTAGTATGAATTTTTAACAGCTAAGAAACATGAATGAGCTCCTCTTATGAAAATGATAGTGTAAAAATTAAGGATTTCTATTATTTCAAACCAACATCATCTCTCATCATCAGTATAGTCTTATTTCTATATTGGATTTTTTACTTCATTACTAGCAAAATGGGGATATTATGTAACAATTCCTGAAGTATGAAATGTCAATATATTAATCTTCACTAGAATCTGCAAAAAATTACTTGATGGCTTTAAGCCAAATAGAGCCAGACTCTTGGCTTCACAGAAGAATTCACTGACAAACATCTTATGCAGATATAACTACATTGCCAGACCTGGATCAAATACTTGATCTCCACATTTCCTACAGCAAATATTTCATGCCACTGACACCCTATTACACAGTATAAAGCTTTGAGCTTGAAGGTATCTCATCTGGCTTAACCCTCAGGCCAGCTTTTTGGACAAAATTGAAACCACAGTAGAGAAAAGACAGAGTTGAAGAATCATATTCAAGCCTAGCCAGTATGTTATGGACATTTTGCAATGCTTTTCACTAACTGAAACAAGGGACATTGAATGAAAGGTCTTTCCCCTATTATTCTACTCATACTCAAGTGCTCTTAACCTACCAGCAAGTTTACTCATCGTTTCTAGCCTTCCTATACTGATAAGATTTTTTCAACCTCTGAGAACCAACCTAACTCTACAGAGAGAATTTTTTTTTCAAAACACTGTTTGCAAGGGAAATACCTAAGTCATGACTAAATAATTAAATTACATCAGATCAAGAACAAAACAAAATCAAATGGACACCTAAGACCACTTTTCTGTTACTTTTTCTTAATTGGAAAATGTGTTCTACAGTTAGGCCAGTAACACGGTATCCCTATATAAGGTATCTACACTACACCTGAATCTTTAAGGTAATAAAACACAAATATCAATACATGCAGACCAAGCTTTCATTGACTCCTTCACAAATAAGGGCTTATACTCAGAATTGTCTTGTGTAGGACTTTCTACAGGATATTTTTAAAATACTATATTTGATTTAAATAAAAACAAACAAACAAAATAAAAACCACACACAACAAAAACACTACCACCAGGAACAGACCAAAGAGCAAAAGAAGGGAGACTCAAGAACAATGTACACTTTCACTACGAAAATGCCATGATATCATTCTTTGGCTTGCTAATATATATACTTGGAGAGACTGAGGGGGCTGGGGGGGGAGGGGGCAGGAACAGAAACAGGGTTCTTTGTGTCTTTATGAAATGCCAAATGACTCCTTCTCCCTCTTGCCCCTCAGTAAATCATAGGGAAGCAGTTAAGTAACATGAACCAAGAAATTAGCACAAACAGCGTAGTCATTTCTGAAAAACTGGCTTCACTAAAATGCCAGGCTGTCATTTTACCTGATTTATGTGACTTTGGTTAGAAGAATTCTAAACACCACTGTAATTTTAAACCTTAGACACACCAGCATATTGATGATATTTAAAATAAACACTTTTTGCAAAGAAGGCTTTTTAGGCCAGCATTCTCCTTACACTCCTTGTAATAGACTTCTGTGTTTTAACACATATACAGAGAAGAAATCATAATAGTAACTATTGCTTGACACTACAGGTGGGATTTCTGGTTTGGAGTTTATTTTCAGGCATTAATTTTACTTCCCATGTGCAGATCTTACTGGCCTCCATCTTGCCAAAAGAGAAATACCAGTTAGGTTGACTTCCAATGTCTTCCACTGAAAGCAGTATGCTACAGCAGGACAGTAACAGCATGATAAAAATGTGTGTCTAAAAAAATATATTTTAAACAGAAATTTTTACTAGGTCATCTTCTAGTGCAACATGTAAAATAACGTGAATTTCCATTCAGGAGATAAGGCAACTGCCTGTTACTAAGAGGAAAGGCCTCAGCCACACTCCGGCCTGCTTGCAGAGGCAAATGGTAGGCCTCGGTGGCACATCTGAGCCACTTGCACCACACACATCTACTTAAAAATATTGCTGCTCTAATGGAAAGTTTCCAAACCGTGTCTGGGATCAAGGCTGAAATTCAGATGTGTAGAGATCAATGCCTTTGCTTGGGATCACCTCTGGTACCTCTGTTAGACCAAAAAAAAAATAAAAATCAGGGAAAGGGAAGGTTTCAGACTGGGGCCTGTTAGTGTTGAACACAGATGAGGTAGAAAATAGTTACATTACGCAGGCAGTTGAACAAAAAAAGTTACTTCCTTTATATTTAGAAAGTCTTTGAGATTGTTAAATCTTCCTTTAAATGAGATAGCAATTTGTTATGGCTATACATTTGACAAATAGTTATAAACAAGTCTCTTTATAGGGAAATACTTGCTCTCAAGTTCACATGAATGTTTTTATATTTAAGATGATCACATGTTTAAGATTATATGAGAAAAGCCAGACTGTCAAAGTCTTTGCGTAGTAAATACATCAGAGGAAGCAGCCCCCCCGCCCCTTTTTTTCTTATACTGTAATGTGATATAATTTATAATAAGATCTGCATGCAAATTGAAAATAAATAAATAAATAAATATACATATATATAAAAGGACAATGTTTAGGACAATATCTCTGGCTCTCAACTTTCTAAGAAGTACAAATAGGGTTTCATCTAGTTGTGTACACAAAAGGCCTACTTTTGACAGCAAACGGGATCTAGACAGACTGAAGCACTGGCCAATAGGCAAAGGCATGACATTCAACAAAGGAATCGCATGTGTTTATCTAAATGGAGTGTTCGTAAAGTCTAAGTAAAAATTTCAGCATCTGTTGCCATGACTGAATTACTAACTTGATCAAATACTACAATTTTAATGATTTTTTTTTTAATTGTAAGTTAAATCACAGAATCACTTAAGTTGGAAAACACCTTCAAGATCATAAAGTCCAACCTTCAAACTCATTTCTGGCTTATTGAAAACAAGACATGCTATCACACCTCAAAGCAGTCAATCAAATGATGCTGATTTATGACTTGACTTGAGGAACAGTCTTCAGATAAAGTTGTATCTTTTTTTCTTTTTTTTTTTAATATGAGATCTACAGAGTTTACTAATCTTAGCCAAAGAAAACATTTACTGTATTTAATACAGCACCAGATGCTTCTTGTTTTGCTGCCTTTCAAAAATTAATGACAAAAAAAAAAAAAAACAAATAGAAGAGATGATCCCAAATTTCCATTAAAGAGTTAACAACCTTTTTTTTAAAAAAAAAAAAAATCTTTTAGATAATTTTTACACAGACTAGGTCTCAATGAGACCACAAAACAAGATGAAGTTGAAAAAAAAAAAAAAAAAGGTTATTAGTTAAAGAAATTTGTGTGTTTGCCTCTTCACCCCCCAGTCATAACATATTGGAAAACTTGTTTTCATATGCATATATAACTCAATAATATTGTTCATTTTTACAAGCCAGTCAGGAAAAAGCACTTCTAGATCTATGTAAAAAAAATATTAAAAAAAAAAAGTTGTTTTCAGGAAAGGTGAAATAATGGCACTGGGTACATATTTTAATATCCAAATAATCCATATCCAAATTTAGCTCCAAATTCCACCTTTGGAGAAGTGAGAATTTTTATCCTTTGGCTTCTGTGGGCTGTGACTGACTTCAGTGTTTGTCTACCAGCTTATGTCTGTCTCCTTAAGTTGTCACTTAGTTTTGTAGCATTGGCAATAATTAATAAAGATTTCATAACGATGAAAGGGTAGTAATTATAGTATCTTTAATGTTCCATTGCCAAAAGAGTAAAGCTATTTAGAAAATAACTTCAGTGAGAATTTGTTAATTGATGTACAAAGTATACAAATGGATTTTGAGTCAAAAATGCTACTTCTAGTATCAAGAAAAAAAATATCAAAAACACAGAAAATAAAGTTAGGCTCAAATGTTGGCCATGGTTAAGCACTTCCAGTTTCTCTTGATTTGAACAGGAGCCACAGAAGCATAATTTCGGTCCCTTGTGAACTGGGGTAGCCATTTGCTGCAACTATTTCCATTTCTGGCATAAAAAGAGGTTGCACGTTCAAGCAGAGAGAGTAAGACATAAGATTTAGAATCATAGAATCATAGAATATCCCGAGTTGGAAGGGACCCATAAGGATCATCAAGTCCAACTCCTGGCACCGCACAGGTCTGTCCAAAAGTTTAGACCATGTGACTAAGTGCACAGTCCAAACACTTCTTAAATTCAGACAGGCTTGGTGCAGTGACTACTTCACTGGGGAGCCTGTTCCAGTGTGCAACCACCCTCTCCCGGTGAAGAACCTCTTCCTGACGTCCAGCCTAAACTTCCCCTGCCTCAGCTTAACACCATTCCCACGGGTCCTATCACTGGTGTTTACGGAGAATAGGTCTCCTGCCCCTCTACTCCCCCTCACAAGGAACTTGTAGACTGCAATGAGGTCCCCCCTCAGCCTCCTCTTCTCCAGGCTGAACAGGCCCAGTGACCTCAGCCGCTCCTCATATGTCTTCCCCTCTAGGCCCTTCACCATCTTCGTCGCCTTTCTCTGGACACTCTCCAACAGTTTCATGTCCTTTTTGTACTGTGGTGCCCAGAACTGCATACAGTACTCGAGGTGAGGCCGCACCAGCACAGAATAGAGCGTGACAATCACTTCCCTTGACCAACTAGCAATGCCATGCTTGATGCATCCCAGGATACGGTTGGCCCTCCTGGCTGCCAGGGCACACTGCTGGCTCATATTCAGCTTGCTGTCAACCACAACCCCCAGATCCCTCTCTGCAGGGCTGCTCTCCAGCGTCTTGTCACCCAGTCTGTACGTATAGCCAGGGTTGCCCCGTCCCAGGTGCAGGACCCGGCACTTGCTTTTGTTAAACTTCATGGGGTTTGTTAAACTTCATGTGGTTAGTCCAGTGTCTGACAGTTACCCAGGGAGAACTAAGACCTACATTTTAATATGTTAATGTGTTTTGATCATAAACTTTATGCTTAGCACAAACAGCTTGAATAGGAAATTTGTCATCATATAAGAACAAATATTGTATATTTATAATCATATAATTATATTTATATATTTATAATCAAATTTGCATGCATATGCCCTCAGTCTCTGTCCTTAATTTCCTTTTACTGTAAGCAAGATTTACCACAGTTTTTTGAAATATTAAATTAACTTTATTAAGTTAATTAGTAAATATTAATACTGTTCTAAACTACTAACTGCAAATTACATTTCAAATGAAAATATTAATTTTTAATGACATAAAATCTAAAAATCTGTTCTTAAGGAGAATTGTTCATTCTATGCAAACAGTATTATTACAATTACATATATAAAATAGACATACTATATTTATCATGAGACTTTCATAGCCTTTGGCTTCTAGATAGGTTAATAAATAATTCAAGGATGTGACTATTATGGGTAAACGAACGGCACCACAAAGGTTTATTCTTGATAAATACTTTTTTTGGCTTTTGAAAAAAGAATCAATTCCTATTGATCCATGCATTTGCAGCTCAAGTTGTTTTAAGTGTTTGAACATAACATCTTCAGACAGAATCTTAGGAAACAGCATCGTTAAAAACAAAAAACTTCCCCCAAAATTTAAACTAAAAGAAAAATGTGAAATGGACAATGTATTTTTAAAAATTTTAGTCCAAGAAACATGTCATATAAAAAGCCATGTAATTCTGTAAATTGATTTACAATCCAGTTAATAAATGTAATAGAAATAGAGAAGTACTGTGTGTTCCTCACCATTAGAAAAAAATGCTGTAGTCATCAAACCTAGGTGACGTGAATACAGCACTCAGATTCTAAAAACAATATTCACTTTTGAAGAGGGGGAGGTAAAAAAAAAAAAAGAAGAAAAAAAAAAAGAAAACCGACACTCAGCATAGCCCCATGGTCATCATAGTCTCTTTAGTGGACATCTCACAACTTCTGCCAAAGCAAAAAAAATAATACATCCAGATGGAACACTGGTCGAAAAACTAATTGGTATACAAACCATATTCTCATTAAAATACAACATTTTATATTTCACTGTGGTGAAGAGCATTTGGACAAATATCATTTTCTACTTTTCTATTGGTCAGAATTAGAAGCAGCATAGAGGACAAATCCATTGAACACAGGGGACAAAATACTGCTGCCCATATGGTAAAAACTACTTGACATGTATCTTGCATGTTGCCACTGAGGTGTGACAGAACTTAACTTTAAACTAAAATTATAAATTTCATAAGGATTTGGCATTTATAAAACACAGTAAATACAAACCGTTTTTAGCAAGCAAGACAGGCTTTACCTACATTTGCAGTAAAATATGTGAACTCTATTTTTTCCAGTAGAATTATTAGCATTTATACCCTGGATACCTGAGTCTGTTCCCATGATCTTGATTTAAAATTCTGACGTGGCTCTAGTCCTATCTGATAAGAGATAGAACAATTCAGATTGGACAGGAGCTCAGGAAGTCACCTAGTCTAACCCTCTGCTTAAAGCAGGGTCAGCTATAAGGTCAGATCAGGTAGCTTAGGGCTTTAACTAGTTGGCTTATAGAAAACACCACAGATGGTGACTGCACAACTCCTTTGGTCAACTTGTTTCCTGGCTTGACTATCCTCAAGGGGGAAAAGTTTTTACTTAAATCAGAAGAAATTGATTGCAATGCAATAAGCTTTTGTAATCAATAGCATTTCCTGTGTGAGTAAAACTTTGCCATTAAATGAATAATTTAAGCTGCACGCAAAGTGATACTGGATGCAACAGGAGGAAAAAACATTCATTTCACGCTGATAAGAGAATAGCAAAGTGAAAGAAATAAAAGGCCTTTTAAAATACAATTTAAAATTTTCATGTTATTTCAGGAATGGAAAGGCCAAACCATGTTGTATTAAATATTTAAAAGCCTACGTAGCATTTTTGTTAAACCATGGCCAGTACAATTTGATTTAAAACCATCATCCCTACTCAATATATAAAGGCTAGGTGGAAATCCCCATGAAAGCTTCAAGTTCCTTAAGAACATTACCCTAAAGCTAAAGAATACTGCAAGAGATAAAAAATGCACTTTTATGTCTGAATCCTACATGTTCAATGAGAATTTCTAATGAACTGTGCAGAAACTTTGGTTTACTGACACCACATAAGCCTCACTTATTTTCATTTCTCTAAATGGTAGCATAAGTTACGTTACAATATGCTGTAAAAGCATACTGTACACAATAGATACCTTAAAGATTCAGTTAATTTTTTAATTAGCAGTCTACTACTTGTCTAAAGCTATAGTGAAGAATATTAACTCTCACTCAGCTTGTAAATCATTGCAGCATAGTCTTATAAAAGATAGATGTGCTTGCATTGACTGCATTAAATAGTGTTCACATTACAGTAATACAAGATCCCTTTTACTTCAGCAAGGGAAGGCAAAAGGTTTATACAAGAGCATAGAAAACTCGGTGCTAACCTCGTTAAAGAGTAACGCTACAAATAGCTGCATCTCCAGTTCCAATACATCAGGATTACTAGCTTCCAGCTGTGAACACTAACTGCTGTCTCATCATTAATGTAAAATGTATTAACAGCTGTAAAGTTCAAAATGGAATCTTACAAAAAGATTAATCTATGAAGAAGAAGCACAAGAAGTAAATAACTGAACAAAAAGGAAATACTTCCCCCTATTGCTTTCAATATAAACCTATGGATCCCAACCTGTAATTCTTAACAAAGAATTATAAAGAGTTTTTCATGTTGCAAAGTAATTTTTGTCTGTAAACTCATGGCTGAGTTGATTAGCAGTCTATCTGTGCACTCAGATATGCAGATGGTGATCCAGTACCTTTTATATAAAAGGACAGTTGAGTCAGCAGAACATCTTCCCAAAAAGGGAAGGAAAATAGGAGAGGATTTATGTAATTTGCTCTATTTTTATATACTCAGCATTCTAGGGAGGAAAAAAAAACTGAAACAATGAGATCTATAACACTTCACATATTTATCTAGCTCAGTTACCCAGCTTTATTGAAAGTATTGAGAATTTTCTTATATAATTATTTGGTAACTAATTACTAATTAACAACTGAGAAGGTTGAAAGAATTCAGTGTTCACTTGCAAGAATAAGGATGAAACACAACAAATACTCAGGGAGGCTCAAGCTGTGGCATAGGAACTGGCACATGGTTTAACAAAAAAAAAAAAAGTCCACCCATCCACTGCGAGAACATCTCCAAACAAAACAGAAAAACAATAAAAAACAAAACACAAACAAACAAAACAACTTACACCTGGGTATAAATTAGGGCTGGATTTCAGACGTGACTTTCACAGCATCTCAAGCAGTTAACCTTGAGCTGACAATTAGTATGTTTGTCTAATAGCAGTAGAGGACTCGGATTCAAAGCTCAAAGAAGAGGTGAATGACTGTCACTGTCCTTGAAGTCCAGTGATCCTGATGAAGTCCTGATCCGCCAATGCTTTTGACATCTTAAACACCACTGAAAGTTATCTGATATGGATAAAGCTCTAGGGAAGGAATTACTGTGCTAGAAAGATAAACTGTTGTGAAGATTAGAAGTGAGAGGGCCTTGGCAAAGCAGAAAATCTATTATAATCCTTCAAATAAGCAAGACAAAAGAGCCAAGTGCTGAAGAAATACCCAAACCCAAAAAGCACAGTTAGAGCTATGAATATGAATTACTTATTTGGTCTGGAAAAGCAGAAGGTGACTGAGTCTTGACAACTGTATAATCCATCTGCTTTCCATTTTTCCATACTTAAGTGGTGTATCATCTCTACCTGGATGTTTTGGAGTCAAGTGTGCTTACAGGAGTGCGTTTTTCTCACTAAAAATGGGCAATAGAGGGGCAGAACACTGCCATGCTGTTTGCAGCCACTGGTGATCTTATATGCATTCACACGTATTGATAGTGAGTCCCAGAAGAAAGCTTCTACATCGGTGCTATAGCAGGAAAATAATGCCTTTCATTTACTGGGATTTAGATTCAGATAGAACTAGTATCAAATTAAATGTTTCATTAGTATCACAAGCAAAGAACTGATACTAATGATTAAAAGAACAAGGTCAAAAAGTAAAAGAGCAATCACAAGTCAGGGAACATGACAGACTTGAAAGTGAGGACCCATTATACCACCTAATCTGACTCCAGTTGCAGAGAAACAGTTTTTCATTCTGCAGAACCCAATGTTTTCAATTTTATTATGGGTGTGGATCAACAGTATACATCTTTGTGAGAGAAGCTTGCTAGTTTGCAGAAATCATACATCCTTATCCTTATACCACAAGATAGCTTGAAATACTTGCCACTGAAAGTCATAGTTAAAAAATAACCTTTTTTTATGACCTGACTGATATTTCTTAATATAAAATTATGTATTCATGTAAATAACTCCTTTGCTGCCTTCTGCAAGAAATAAACAGTTGAAAATCTGTGACTCAGTTTTCCAAGTTAAAAAACATGCCTTTGTGCAATTGAAGTTTTCATGTCTTGTTATTCTTTATTTTTACAAACAGGCTTATTAATTCAATACTACTTTGTAAGATTAAGACTTGTACCCCAAACCACTTCATGGCATAATGGTAGGATCAAAGATTGAACAGACAAATAATTGATTGTGAAGCTTAGATACCATTTCCAAAGAGATGGGCATCAACAGCAATGAATACAAGAACATAGTTACAAGGTACAGAAGTGTCCCATAAAAGGGAAAATGGACCTTTGCAACATAGATACTTAGCATCTTATTTTTGAGAACAATTACAACTTGAGCAAATTTTACACTAGTAGTTGAAACAATTGATGAAAAGCAGGATTTAGGACAAGGTTGGGCAGATAGTCATTTAAGAAATTCTTTCTGTAATTTTAGGCACCTGCAATAAGATGATCAAGGTAACTACAACAGTGAGACTCAAGTCTTCATACCAGTAAAGCATATTACTTGGATTTCAGCTGCTAAAACCAAGGAAACCACGAACTTACTGTGGCTGCAGATATGGCAGTTGCTTAAAATGTGCTTGGTGATCAACCATACTAGAAAAAGGTACTTCCATACTACAAAAGCCTGGAATGAAAACCACAGGTTGAAAGTCTCCATGAAAGAAAGAGCGCTTGACTTTTCTCTGGGCTCTCCAGCACTGTCAGATCACAGAAACTCTGAACAATCCAGCACTAGAATAAGCCTCTATAGAAACCTGCTCCGTCAAAATCATATTGGTTATAAAGAACACTGCAGTTCTGCCTGAAGCTGACTAGCTGCACCATTCAGAAGTGATCGTGTTCATCAGTTGGTACAGAATGATCTACAGAAGTTAGGAAAAACTGTCTCAGTTCAACTGTAACACTGGATTATAAACAAGTGGCGTCTATCTGGTTGTGTCACACTCTATACAGAACACAGAATGTAGGAGGTAGGAGGAACTATCTCAGCAGCACCAGAACAAGGTGCCAAATATCAACAAAATTAGAAGTCAGCTATGCATCTCTAACGTGTTTTCTCATAAGGAAATGTCCAAAGGATTCCAAAGAGATACTAATAAATCTACTCATGTACACAATAAAAATACATAGAATGAAGAGTCAAAACTTACTGCGATCCAGTGGAGCGTTCCAAAGAGAGATCCAAACTAACCAAAACCCAGGACAAATGACTTTCAAAATCTACTAATATAAGCTTGTTCCCACTGAACTTCCTGGCAAGTTTCCACTGATATCAATGTTATAGGAATGATCTTTAATACTGTATTTCAATGTCTAATCTATATTACTGTTATTTTTTGGCACAATTCTACTTTGGAATGTGGTAGCGTGATATGAAAAGCGTGTTTTGTTTGCAAACTTGGAACAAAATCTGAGTTGGACTAGATTACACAATGAAGAAGCCAGCGAAAGGGAATTTGACGCTCACCATTCTGGCAGAAAAAAAAATGAGTTTATCAAAACTAGAACATTTAAAATACTTTGATATTGTTATTTGAAATGAAAATTGAAAGGGAGAAAACAGAGGTGTTAAACTCTTCCAGATTACAGATTAGTTTGTTAATGAAACTACCTTCTTCAAAGTCATGTAAAGCCAGTACCCTAAAATACTGCAGAATTAAAAAGAAGTCTCAGTGGCTATGAAACAGAAAAGCTATTAATCCTTTATGCTAGCATGTTAAATCTCAAACTACCTGTGACAAATCCTGTATTTCTTCTTCATTCTTAGCTATTACTGAATTAAATGGGAGTTTCCATTTTCAGCACAGTATTTAAACATGTTCTCAACTTTATACACATGGGACAACCTAAACCCTTATCTAATTTTGACTTCAATGTAAATTAAGCATACGTTTATGACATAGCAAGCACTCTGGTGTTTTGTTGAATTGGGAACTTGACTTCTACAGATGGGAAAGAGTCTTTCTGACTTTTGTTCTCAGAAGTACTAAATCCTCAGTTTTATCAGGTTGTAGTTTCACGTCTTTAGCAAAATAGGGATAACAGTTCTTTGACAGCAAGAGGTATCATTTGAACCAGTCTTTACCAAGGACAGCACGTGTGAACAGAAAAATGGAAAGAAGCATAATATGAATCGGATTCTTTCCTCACTATCACAAAATCATATGATGAGTATTTTCACATTATTAGCGTGAGCATGCATACAGAAGATAAAGAGGATCAAAATTAAGTTTGACTAACATATTTGTGCTAAATTCAGCCAAACATTAATGCTAGGAAATATTTACATTTACAATTACATTCTGGGATTGGAGTTAATATACTACATATGAAGTCTGAAATACAACACTGGGTTTGGAAATACCTGCTCATCACATGAAGTAATATGGACATTAATGTTTTGCTCCCCCTACTTTAGCAATGTCTTAGTTGTGACTTGTTAATTCAAGGATCATGAAGTCTTTGATCCTTTTCTGGACCCGTCAAATACTATCAGTCAATACAAAGTGGGGGAAAGGCTGTGATGATGAAGTAGGTGTTCTTTCAGACAGAAGTGGGAGGAAGTCATCTTCTCTGTAAGACTTCTGGTTGCCATTGATCAAAGACAGAGCAAATTCAATGACCTAGAATTAGAAGGACCTACCAAATGCTAATAATTCCATGAGTCAGTTAACCCACTGTATTTCTTTATTCAGCATCATAAAACTGAGTTGATGTTGGTTAAAAAGAAAATATTTCCAAAGGGGAAGGTAGAAGTTGCTTGTTTCACAGAATCGTCTAGGTTGGAAGAGACCTCCAAGATCATCTAGTCCAACCTCTGTCCTAACACTAACAAGACCTCCACTAAACCATATCACTAAGGACTACATCTAAACGTCTTTTAAAGACCTCCAGGGATGGCGACTCAACCACTTCCCTGGGCAGTCCATTCCAATGCCTAACAACCCTTTCAGTAAAGAAGTTCTTCCTAATATCCAACCTAAACCTCCCCTGGCGCAACTTTAGCCCATAAGAAGACACTATAACTTGCTATAAAATAAAAAAAGAAATAAAACTTTTACCCTAATGAAGAGGATCTTTTCTCCAACTCTGTATCTTCCTTGTGAAAGGCGCTCCACACAGAATTTATTAGGGCATTTACAAGGTGGATCTTCAGAAATGTGTTTAACCTGATAAAAAAAAAAAAAAGTTATTAACAAAACCTGTTTAAAATAGCATCTGTGGCAAAACATTCAAGAGGACATTTACCATGACATGATAGCATTAATCTAAGTCTTCATTGCTGGCATTTTCCTCATTTTTCTTCATTTCCTTTTCACCTTTTCTTTTTTTTTTCTTTTTTTAATAGTTTGGTCTTGATTTTATTTATTTGTTTTTGAGAAATACTATTTCACGTACCACTTCTTTAAAGGGAGCATTGTAAACCCTTCACTCAGATCTAAATTCTATTGAAGTTATTGAGAATTTCACATGAATTATGAATGAAAAAATCCTGAATGAGAATTCAGGATTAGGCCCTTCTTGCACTGATGTGAATGCCACTGTAATATTGTTTAAAAGATTCAGAACCTGAAAAGGGTTGCTTACTTCTTTGGAAACTGAGGAAAAATATCTGTGAATGCTTCCCTGTCTTTTCAGATCACTCACTGACCAAAAAGATCTAGAGTAACTTCTGAATACACTCAGCCTTAGGATGGCTATAGAAAGCGCTGCATAGATTCATGTGCACATTTAGATTGCGCGTGTATGTCTTTCAGGAGCTGCACCAAATTTAGCCAGACTCAAGAATCAGGAATCAGTCGCACGTTAGCCTTGAAATATAAGCTATGTGAAATCAATTAAATAAAATGTTAACATTATATATACACATGCATGCACGGTTCCTTATAAGCCTTATATATTAAAACAGATCTTGAATGTTGATTTTTAAAATTATTTCCATAATCCCAGACTGTGGTGCTTCCAATGTCAAGGAGGATTTTACAGCTGTGAAGGGGTAAAAATAGAGACAAGTGTCATAGTTCAACATAAAATTTGTAGTGTTTAATTGAAGTCTACAAACACTTCGACAATTTGAGTTTAGCATCAAAATTTTGTAGATACATACTCAGTATTTTATGGTGAATCAGCTCAACTGTCAAAGTACTAGTACAGTTGACAGACAAAACAAGGGTGTCATAATAATGCATTTTGCCTTCTAAATAAATACAATAAATACAGAAGCATTTTGGCTTCTGGATAAAAGTTATCCGATACTTCCACTTTGCACTTTCAAATAGTGCACTTGTACCTTAATTAAAGGTGAGCAGAGAATATTCTGACATAGTCATGCCAAGATGCTCTTCAATATTGCTAACTACCCTTTGATGATCGCCAAGTTAGGGCATTATTGCAATCAAGGGTAATTTTAAGGGGCCTCAAGGCTGCTCTACTTCGTCAATGTCAAACATGACTACATAGCCCCAGCAATAAGAGCTGAGAAAAGACAGATGAAAACAACCTTCCTGCTTTTTGTCAGCTACATCTGCTTGACTTCAGCCTCTTGTGAAAATGTGGCCCTGCATATGCTACCAGAAACATTAATATTTAGTGAAAGTTTATTTTGCGCTCTTCAATGATCTAAAAGTAGCACAGCCATCAATGCTAAAAGAGATGCGGTTGAGAAACTTATTTGGCATTCCAATTGTACACAGGAACATCATTTTCATACACTGCAGTTTTCTTTGATGGAAGCTGACCTAGTATGTGGGTGTCAAACAATGCAAAATGCTGAAGGAACTTCCTAGAGGTTTTCTCCACGTCAAATAATACTACAAAGACGTTTTGAAATCCAGATTGTCTATCAAGGCCTTGTAAAAGCAGTCTGAAGACTGGGAAATAATCTGCTCAGAACAGCTAAGAAATGAACATCTTAAACTTTTTTAAGAAAAAAAAAAACGGGTAAAACTATGGCAATATAAGAGGTATTTTGGTTATCTTGAATAAATTAAAAAAATACTTGTGAAGTAAAACCAAAGTTTTTCAAATACGCTTTTAAAAGAAAGTCATAGAATGTTAAACAAACTGGAAAGAAATTAAACATTAACCAAAATTATTCTTTCTATACTGGACCGGTGAACAAAAATGCTTTTGAAACCAGCCCTCATTACCAACATGAAGGCCATCTAATTATGTCTGAAGTTCTTCAGTCTTGTTATCTCAATAACTTCATTACCTTGCAGAATAGTTTTACTACGTACTTTTTTGTTTGTTTGTTTGCCTTTAAAAATAGGGCATTATATTTTTGTGAAAAATATTGCATTTAAAAATTTCACTTAGGAAAGGGATTCTGTGTATTTGACACAAAAAGTGTTCCTTAACTATTAGATGTTTTGTCCTCAGTTTCAATGTACAATCACTGCATTATTTTAAGACCAGTTATTCCAGTGATTCTTATGAACAAATGCTGAGTGTTAGCCTCCATTTTCTAGAGAATCAAATTATTTAGATGGTCAGCTGCGATAGGAATAATATCAGTGAAGCAAGGATCCGATGACTTAAATCCAGGGTAGGTTTCTGAGGGTGCAAAAGGTGCATTCCTATATCTCTTGAAATGTAGTAGCATCCTCTAAACACTATCCCTATCCTTTTGACAACGGCCCTCTAAATGCTGCTTGATAATCAGGGATTCCTGACATAATATCCTATCACAGTTATCACCTCTGAGGATGGTCTTGAAATTTCCATCTGAAAATGGGTAAGGTGAAATATGCCTTAATTACTACATCTACCAGGGATAATCTATGCAAGCAAAAATACAGCATAGTTGGACCTAACAGGTTCAAGGCTGTTTTGAGCTGTGTAAGCAAAATAGAGCCCTATTAGAGCTGTGAAGAATGAAAGCCAACAGATTTATACCAGTGTAAAACAGCGGATAATGAGACCTTCGTTGCTGATCCTACTATTGAGGCTTCCATTACCTTACAATCCCAAAGGATACAGCAGTATTATTGAGTGGAATTTGGAAATCAAATAAGGAAGCAGAGGGAAGAATTATATCCTATTTTATTTTGTGTCTGGACTCTACAAGCACTGCTGCTATTTTATGGTGCAAGTGTCTGGGGCAGTGAGGGTCAAGAATCTAGCTGGATGAATTCCATTATGTTTCTATCCCTACTGCTTTCTAAATTAAAGGAGGTGGTTGGAGACAACCTTCATACTCTCTCTTCTGTTCCTACAAGATATGCAGTCACCACACTCCTACGCATAATTGTTCTTTCTCAATTCTGTTGAAATATACATGAGTTCTTTTGCAAAGTTGTGGAAGAAATACAAAAAAAAAAAGTTTAATTATTTGCACTAAATAGTACAAAGTATTTCAATAAAATGAATAAACATTATATTCCATCTGCTCCTTCTAACAAAAAAGTGGCACATGGATTTTTCAAGAAGTGCTTTTTAACTCCCAGGTGGCACATCTACCTTGTAATATAACAGTTACTATAGTAACAGCTTCTTTTTATAGAATATATTTGTACTTTTCAAGTTTAACCTCTTCCTGCTCTCAAAATGTGTCCTTTTCATCTGATTCCAGTAGTTTCAAATGAACCCCTCTAGAGACTGCAACAGAGATATGAACACTACAGTATAATGCAGAGTTTAATAAAATTCAAAGCAAGATGCTTTCTAACAATGAAGAAAAGATCTTCCCCCACCACCACCATGTGAGAAACATGCAGAACAGCAGAATAAAAATTAGGCTGAGATAACTTCAAAGCGTTTGTTAACTGTCTGTACAAGTCAGTATGGGCCAAATCTCATAGTCCTGACTCAGTCCTTTCTCAGACAAAACATCAAGTGGGAGTTGATGAATAAGAAGTGAACAGAAAAACACAGAGTAATAAGAAGGGAACTTGGCCTTAAACACTAAGCTAGGCTAAACTGCATATCTCCTACACAATGCTACATTTTTTCCAAACTTCTGGCAGAAATAATTGCGGTCAAAAATAAATTAACTCTATCAGTCTGCAGATCTCTAAAGTACAGTGAGATGTAAAAATGAAGCTTCTGTGTGTTTTGCAAGTAAGTGCATACAAGAATGGACCAGATGGGAAGCTTTTCCCCACAACTTACAGCATCATCCAACAGCTTCCCTGTGCTCTTTTTCCCTGGAGACTTTGTTGGTGAGGGTGAAGGAGATGGGAGGGGGGCTGAAAGCGTTTCCTCTTGTTCGATCTCTTTTTCCAACTTTATTAATCCAGGAGGCTCCACCCCAAACCTTTTAGAAACACACAAACAAATTACTTGTCCTTATGTATTTAATGTTTCACAACAAAATGGTGGAGAGTATTTATACTTCCTATATCGCACTACTGTGCAATAATAGATTGCTACATACTTTAGTAAACAAGTACAAAATATATCAATCATTGATGCCATCATTCCAAATCAACACAAAGAATGAAATTAAGCTATATCTTTCAGTTAATTAAATGTACAGCCAGTGTAGTTCTTCAGCTTCTCTGTCTGATAACGTATGGTAGTGACTGAGTAATTTATGAATGACAGTAGGCCTTAAAAATTGCTCTACTGTGTAGGACTGGTTCAAGTTCAGCACATTAGCAGTTTTTGTTGCTGTTGCTTGGGGGGGGAGGAGGGAAGGGTCTGTGTTTTGTTTTGTTTTTTTTTTTTCTTCTTCAAATCACTTGACATCTTTGATTTTCTGTTAGTATTTTTCATAGAACTACAGCTGAAAAGGAATTAAAGATTATCCTGGGTTCTAGTGTTGCACCGAATTTACAGGCATATAAATGGACACACAGCCAGTATTTTTCAGAATCAGCTAGTGCTTTTCTTTTAACCTATTTTTCACAGCCAATCTTCAGACCTCTGCTTACAGTGGCAAAATACTTGCAGCTCCAACCAAAACAAATACAAGCAGCTTTGGCATGGAGCATCTCAAGCACAGAACTTGGAGAGCAAAGCTCTTTAAAACAATGCCTGCTTTTGAAAGTTTTATGGCAAATGATTAAGTCAGTATCTCACAGCAAGCAACAGAACTTGGACAGATGTCAGGAGTCCAAAGGCCCATCCTATTTTCCTAATCACTGATAATTCCCCTCTGCTTTTTTCTGTGCCAACACTGAAGAACAACAAGAAAAACAAGGAAAAAAAAAAAAGATTTCCTTTTTTGGAGTAGGGCTTCAACTTGATAAAGTTATCATGCCATGTAGATTTCTCATAGCAAGCAAACTACTTGCATAAATGAAACCATATTTTCTTCTGTAGAGAAGTCCGTAGACCAGATGCAGAACTATGCTGACTTATCTAGGTAAAGATCTGGACACTGAAATATTGAGTGGAAACAAACACATTATTACCATGTAATCTAAATACTCCACAATAATGTTAAATGCATACAGAGAAAGGGCATAAACACATATACTGTCTCTTTTTTTTTTTTAAATAAATTTTAATTTAATCACACTACTGCCTAGTAAATTAATATAAAGAAATCTAAGAACCAAATCTGTGCTTGTATTGGCTTATAACTGGTGCAGTCTGCCTAATGAAAAGTCAGCCAACATTGAAGCAAGCACTTATATACAATCCATTTACTTCCTGTCTGTCTGCAGATGCCGACAGGCTGTAAATCATTAAATTCCCGCTGGGCCCTAAGCCTACACCTGCATGCAACCTTACTCATCAAATAAAACTCTTCCACTCTTCTAAGCAATGCTGCTTCTTAACTTCTGCTGCTTTCCATGATCTCCAATTTTTTATCATTGTAACAGACTTTTAAAGTTCCCCGTGCTTGTTGTGTTCTAAATTCCTCTGGTGCTGAGTTGAAAAACAAACAAACAAACAAAAAAACAAAAATACATGCTTTTTTTTTTTCCACACGTGGAATCAACCTGTATTGATACTGAATGGATCAACCTGCTGGGAAGCTGAAATGGTAAAAACACATCTTTCTGAGAGGGCTCTGTCATGCAGTAGAGGTGCAAACTCTGTTCTGGAAGGTATGCTGAGAATTTCCTTTTCTGCTCTTTTCTAGCCTGCTTTCTCATAACGACAAATGAAGCAGCGTTGGACTGTAACATGATCTCCAACAGACTTCTTAGAGGTCCACTTCCCATTTTTACCAAGGAAAAATTGAATACAATACCAGAAATCTTAAAATTGCTCAACAGTAATTTCAAGAGATCTATGGGGGTTGTCTAGCCCCCAGAGTTTAATAGTTACGTAAGAACTTCATTCCTTTTGCTGCATTTCCAGTCAGAATTTCTCTTGCTGCCTCTCATCATTTCAGAGCATAGCCCTAAAGGAGTTGGCTTTACTAGACACCTCCATTGCACCCCCATTGGGTAGTACAAGACAGCAACTGCATCCACCAAGTCTTCTTCTACGGTCTGAAGAAATCCACGTCCATCAGCCTTTCCTCACATAGAACCTGTTCCAACTAACAAGCACTTCGCTCAAGCTGCTTGTTTTGCTCTTACTAATGCAGCCCAACACACATTTGTCATCTTCATTGCCACACGGGTATCCTGATGACTCCGGGCCACTTCTTGGCAGACTCTCAGGCCGTTTCTTGCATTGCTGCTGCTGAGATGGTCTGTTCCTAACCTGTACATAAGCATTCTACTCCTGGTGCATGCTTTTGCACTTGCCTTTTTTTTTTTTTTTCCCAACTCCAGAATTTTTCTGTCATTCTATTTTTTCAACATGTCAAGGTCCCTCTGGACAACTTTGCTCTCCAGTGTGCGGACTTGTTCCCACAATATCCTGTTCATCTATTAATGTGCTGAGGCTGCCTTCCATCACACCATCTAGACCATTAATGAAAACGTTCAAGCAATTGTGTCACCAGTATAAATCACTGATAAATGCCATTAGTAACCAGTGGGGCTGACACTCTGAGCTAAGCAGTCACTACAGTTTTCCACTTGCCATGTAGTCCATCCATCTAGTTCATCTCTCTCTAATTTGGTTAAAAGGACACAACGAGAGATGTGTTGTTAAAGTTGTTAAAATGCTGTTAAAGCATAGGTAAATTAGCAACCGTCTACCCTCATCCACAGAGAACCTGTTGAATGACTTCAAGTTGAGCAAAACAGAGCTCAATTCTGTCTCTACCTTGAATGATGCCCATTCTCTTTCATTTGTGCATCAAACCCAAGAAGACCCTGAAGACTAACGGTAATCTAGCTGGACATTAGTGTTCTCAAAGCTGACTCCTTGTGACGAATAGGCCGCTTTGAACATATCTTTGTGCTTTTAGAACAGAGAAAGAAGAGGAAAGTAAAAAGTTATTCAGTGTCTCATTCTTCTCATTCTGTAGAAGCACACAGAGGCACCTTTTCAAAAATCCCTGTGATAACTCTTCGGGAAAGGAGACCCCAAAAGGCTGTTAAAAGACCTAGTTTGCTTTACAAAGCAAGCATACAACTGGCCTCATTCCCATTTAAAGCAGCACAACGTTTTCTTTCCTATGCTTAGTGGAGGGAACTGTCCATTTTCTTTTTCAATAATAGTTTTAGTTTACCACAGATCAATCAAAATTGCCATCAAATAAGTACTTCTCATTTATATCAACCTATCAACCATCAATTATGTTCCCCTTGAAGAGTTTTTGTGCCCTTCATAAACTTAAGAGATTATAAATATTTTTACTTGCTTTCAAGGAAGAAATATTGGAGCAGAAACAAGTATAGAGACATATGTTATTTGACCTCTAAGCTGTAAATAAAAAGTGAATACAGTAACATAAATATAATCTGTAAAACATAATAATGATGTATAATAATTCCTGCCATGTAGAAGTCAGGTTGTTTTCTTACCACCATCGCTATGCCAACTTCCACTGGCAACAAAGGCTTTTTTGAAACTTCACCAAGAGACAAGTTGAGTTAAGCAGCTTCCCAAGTGAGTTGCATTCATAAAATACGAATGCCTATAATAAAATTTTGCCATGAAAATACTAGTTCTTTTACTAGGAATAAGTGGAGGCCTCCTTCATACTGATTGTAAACACACACAAAAAAAGGCATTTTACTGAAATTAATGAAACTATTTAAATAAGGCAATCCACTGCAATAGACAGGGCTTTGTATAACTGCCGTTACATGTATGACTGGGCAGCACTACTGCTGTTCAGATATTTTGTTGAAAATCTTATGCACTGCTCTGGTTATTTCTGCATCTGCAAAAACAGAAAAATTGCATTCTAATTACCGTCATTTTGATTGTCTAGAAAAAGTCACTGGTGTCTTGCAGGCAAAAATAATGCTAAAGGGTACTGAGGGTCCCGCCTGACTAGGAGCATCTGACAGAGATGGAACGCAGACTGTTAATTCAATTCTTGTCTTGATTCTGTTGGTGAGAATCAGAGCTAAGTTTATTTAAATAAATGAGGTAAGAGTCAGTGTCGTTTAGATCAGATTTAAGATATTTGAAGACTGATTTATTATCAGCAAAGCTAATGAAATCTCAATTGTTTATAGACAGACATGAGTATTAGAAAAAGAAACAGATCAAAGTTTTATTTAGAAATAATTCTCAACCGTTTCCCCTCCTAATATAAGGACAGCCAAGAAATACACTCACTGAGGTGAAGGTATAGATATTTTATTGTATGTGTTTATAACTGCCTAAAAGATATTCCTGAGTGACATCAGGTTTTCCTTGAACCTAATGAGCATAAAAGTTAGCTTGGGATGTGCTGATTTAGTAAGTCTCTCAATAGTCAGTGCTGTCAAGAATGTAAATATTTCTTCATTCTTTAAATATTTCCACCTACCTTGCTGCAATCCTTCCAAGTTCCAGCAAACAAAGGCACACTTCTCTTGGCTGCTTGTGGAGAACTGGAAAAGAAAAATGAAGATGGAAAACATATAAATAAGAGCTATTTTAGAGATCTTTGTGATGAACAGAACTGAATCATCAACATCTATAACTCTCAATGCAGATAAAACTTGCTTTTTTCTTTAGCTAACTGGAATTTTACTTACTGGAACAAAAAGGATGGGATCAAGGACTGTTTCTCAGAGTGCAGATGATTTAGGAAGTTCCCATTTAGTTATCGTTTAATTCTTTTGAACATAAAATTCTAAATCATTGGAAAATTATTTGGTAACCTACAATCAGTTTGTAAAATCCTAAAAATAATAAAGAGCTCTGGCAGAACACTAAGATTAGAAGAAGATCAAAAATAAATGAGCAACATTTAAATGAAGTTTGTTTGTTTGTTGTTTTCTTTAACCCTATAAACTAAAAGAATTCATATCCTTTACATCACTGTTTTTCTTAGCCAACTTAAATCAGAAAAACTACAAGACTTCATTAATATATCTCACTGTAAGTTTGGTCCTGAATTTCTCATACATTTCTTCTCAAAGGAAATAAAAATGTGAGTAATTTAGGAATTAAGCTCATCATAAGAAAACCGAACCAAAAACTTGCTTCCTGTAATATATATATACACACACACATGCAAATATGCAAGTTTTTATGCTTGAATTCCTCATGACCTGCAATTTTTAAGCTTCAGAAGAAGCTGTAACACACTATGAATCTATGTACTTCTCATTCAGAAATATCACCATTATCTGAGAAGATTCTCTCTCTCTTTTTTTTTTTTTTTAAACCTCAGATAGGTTGTTTTGCTGAGAAGTCCAGTAAAATATATAAACAAAAAACAAAATCAGGATATAAGGAAAGCCCATGACTCCTTGGGGAATCAACTCCCACAAAATCCTCAAAGAAATACAAGAAAAGAGAAGAAAAACAAAACAAAATAAACAAAAAAAAAAAAAAAAAAAAAAAAACAGAAAAAAACAGATGAACCATGAGAATTATGAGTACATTGTCATCATTTCTCCAGTAGTACCTCTTGCAGCATAACCCTCACATTTTGGATAAACTTGAGCTTTTAGAAATTCCCATGCTAACTGAAAGATATGTACCTTATACTTCCAATTGAACTGACACCAAAAAAATAATTGAGTGAATATTTGTACCAATCAGAAGAAAAAAAAAAAAGAAAAGGGCAACAAAGTTTATGTGTTTTCAATGAGTTCAAGCTGAGACATCTGTGGTATAAATGTTTTGGTTGTCTAATGACTCACCTAACTGAAATGCATGAGGAAAAAAATAATATATATATATATGTACACACACACACATACACCTGAAAAACATACTTCAATGTCTAGTTAAAACTCAAAGTCGTTGCTTTGTCCTATAACGTATGCATGAGACCCGGACTTGGAATCCAGAGTTAAGCACCTCTAAATAACTAATGCCTACTGGGGCCAATCTTCAGTTTCTGCAACTTCAACTTCTCGCTCCACTGACTTGAATAAATCTGTGGTAAATTACGTGAGTTGAATGCTCGCCCTTAAGTCTTTTACTAGCGTATATGTAGCAATTCAAGATGTATGCATTCTTCCCCTCTAATCTCATCCAAATATATTTCCAGAAGTAAAACTGCAGAGCATGAAAACTAAAATGGCAATATACTAGGAAAAGTATTTTTATCCTTCAGACATCTGTTATTAAGAATATAAAAGACGCAGACTTGGACATCCAGCTATTCTCAATATTCTTCCTTGCCACAACACAGTAATTTTATGAAATATTTAACCTTCACTAGCAATCAATATTTTTCAAGTGTTATATTCATGGCTCTCAAAAGATATTCTGCTGCTTTCATTCTAAAAGCAGTTAGGACTACTCCAAAATAAAACTTGATTTTAAAGAACTAAGACATCTCAGACTACGAGTAGAATAAACCATTTTTGGAATAGTCAAAGGGAGTTTCTGAATTGCAATTCACACATATACACATCTGAATAACTTTTGGAAGGGAGAAGGAAAAGAGAGCCTCAAGTAATATTACTTCCAAAAGGATTCATAGATATTACTCAACAAAGACTTGAATAAGAAAAGTATAATATTTTTATGTCAATGCTTAAAGCTCTTCTACCTAAACGAAACCCAAAGTTCTTTCACAAATCTGACTCAAAATAGTCTAGACACATTTCATGCATTTCACACTGAGCAATGTGAAACAGTGAAATCATTGTTAGAGGATGAAAAGCTGTGCAGGCAATAACCAAGCATAAAAACAAACATCTGGTCACGCGATAAGAACAGGGTGACACAGTGCTTCTCACAAGGCAATGTTAGCATTCCTGAGGACTATACCAGCATATGTATTTGAGTACTTGAGAGACAAACAAGTGTTTCTTTGTATACTGCAATACACACTGGAAATAATTTAAGATTCTCAAAACAAAATTTTTGGTATTTTCCAAAAGCACAGCTGTATAATGGGCTACCACCTCACTAGTGAATGTTCAGGAGTTAGAGCGAATGCCACAGATATGAAAGACTGCATTTCTATACCTATCCTGGTCGTGATGTTCAGTAACTTTGACAAAGCAAACAAGACGACTGCCTTTTGGAACAAGTAGCACTTCCAAGTGTCTCAATTTCTGAGTATACTCATCTTGAGTATAACTCACGTCTTGAGCTATTCCACAGTAACTGAAAACTTGATATTTAAAGTCACTTTCTAAAGGCTGTCTCCTCAGCTTTATGTGGAAAAAGCTACCTTTACATTTTTTTTCCATCTACAGAATGCAACAAGCAACATTTCTTTCTCTTGCTGTTTTAGTTTTACATATGGAAGTTGCAAATTCGTTGATATTTTTAAAGCAGTCTGAGACATCTGATAGAAGAGGTGGCAAAAACTATTTCATAGACACTACACAGCATGGAATTCACTTTTTGTATCATTTGGAATCAGTATGGCACTAACAATAAAATCTGTAAGATTCCTTGTAATTCATATTAAGTTCTTACACTAATTGTACTGCAGTTCATGGACAACTGTATACTCACATGTACACAGTTTTCTTAACATATATTCGTACAGACATATATATTGCCAATATCATTTGTGGACAACAGGCAATTCTTTCCGAGGTGATTAGTTACAAGCACAGGTCGAAATGCAACAACTGTGCATATGGTTTTCTGTTATATATCCTGTGGGAAAGGCATCCATCTTTTTCTGAATTACTTGAACCTACATTAGTATTTGCTTTTTGGAAATGGGCACCACATCTACTTTTGAGCATGACCAGTTACTCAATCCCAGATATTTTACATGGCAAACATACATTTACTATGGGTTTTTTTGTTGTTTTTTTTTTTGTGTTTTTTTTTTTTTTTTTTTTTTGAAACTGAAGCAATTTATATGCAGTTAGACATGGTAAGCACTGAAAGCTGAAAATGATGTTTTGAAACCATCTGCATTCTAGGTATAGTCACATACATCATTCACTGCACATCATTTGAAGTCTACAGCATGACTCATTTCCACACCAGTGCTACTGTATGGTGTGAAGAACTGAAGAAAAAAACAACTGTGGAGATCTCTCTAACATTCCTGTGAGGCAAGTGTAATTATCTCCATCTGATACACGGAATTAATGTACATGCATTAGAAATAAAAATGCACACTAATTTAAGTGTTATTTAAAGAGACATACTGCCTGATCTACAGGGTACTTTCATGTTTCCTAGCATTACATTTTTTATGAAAGCAAAGTCAACACATCACAGTGATCCCATTACAAGGTCTGGTATGGTTCATACCGCTGCCATAGTCACTTGTCAAATGCTATTCAGTAGCAACATCCAAAAGCTGTCTTTCAACATCTTATATTATTCTCCAAACATCAACATCTTCAGATTTTTGCAACAAGTGAGGCATGTGAGGAGAAGACCTACTAGTAACAGTTTCCTTCACTTCCTGAACCAATCACTAGCAATACATGGCAGGAGCAAGGTCCATTCCAAAGGGAGCACAGCTCTTGTAGGGAAAAGATAGACCATGACCACATGAAGAGTTGATAGATATATCAAACAGTTAAAATAATTAAAGTGGTAGAGCCAGCCTTAATTATAGCTTAAGTACTTCACTTTGCATCAACACAATTTTTGTATGCCATTTTGTATGCCATACATTTTGTATGCCTGCAAATAGGAAATGTAAATGTAGAGGCCATACATGCTACATAGATCTACTGCAGAAGAAGGGAAATAGCTGCCTTGCCAGAGAATCTTCCTGTTATTTGCTTGACAAGAAAGCAGTGTGAAGATTTACCAATAGTGCATTAAGTCCACCTTATTTTAGATGTCCTGACAATTACAAGGCCTTTTGCTTTCCATCTCATTTATTTCAAATCCTTATCTGTTGTCATTGCCTGCATCTTTTCCAGCTATTGCCAGCCATTTTTTTGCTCAACAATGCTTTCTTTTCAGCTCCTAACAAACCTCTATCCCTGCCACTCTCTAGTTCTATCTTCTTTCTCCACACTGCCCCCATTTTTTTGCTGCCCATGTCTCCTATTACAGGCTCTCCTCTTCCATTCACTCACTCCTTTTTCTCTTTCCTTATGTTTCATTTCCTTCCTACCTGCTTTTCACCACATTTCTACATCTCCCACCTCTCCCTTCCCCAGTGCCCAGACCCTAGCAGGGGAAGCCAGAGAGCAGAGGAGGAACAGCCACTGCTTTGAAGTGCTGGTCACCCCTGGGGCTGTGAGATGACAGCATGCACCCTACACATGGACAGCACATGGCTGCTGAGCACACTTAAACTAAGAGTGTTCAGAATAAGAAACATGAGATATGATTACTTATTTTTAATTAAAATTTGCAGAATGTACATCCATGATACAGGAACAAAGCCTTGGCTCCTAACATTTTAAAAGCCATTTTTAGCAGAGTCAGGGTGGTGTTCTTTTTTTTTTTTCATATATAATATATACGCACATATATATAGCTATATATTTTATATCTCAGCCAGCTGAATCAAAAAAAAAAAAAAGTATGTGATTTATTCTTCTAAAGCATTTCCTAGCTCACTAGACATGAAGAGATAGAGGCTTAATATTAGTCATCATACCCTTCCAATTACCATCATAATTCACACAAGCCTAGGGAAGATTTTTGAGAAGGTTCATCCTTCTTTGTATTGTCTTCCACTTCTTCCTTAAACACTTTTTTTTCCTTCAGATTCTACAGTAGTTTGTTTTGTGTTTTAATGTTGCTTAGACAACACCTCATCTGTTGAACTGATCCCAATATATCCTTTCTTGTGCATCAAAAAGAAGTACGCTATGACATACTTAATCAAGGATTTGGGTTCTCTGAATGGAACTATATAGCAGAAGTATAGAATAGCTTGCATTGGAAGGGACTTAAAAGATCATCTAGTCCCAAACCCGTGGATGCCACCCACTAGATCAGGCTGCCCAGGGCCTCATCCAGCCTGGCCTTGAACACCTCCAAGGACAGGGTATCCACAGCTTCTCTGGGCAACCTGTTCCAGGGTCTCACCACCCTGAGTGAACAATTTCCTCTTAACATTTCATCTAAATCTCTCCTCTTTTAGCTTAAAACCATTCCCCCTTGTCCTATCATTACCTGCCCGAGTAAAAATTTCCTCTTCATCTTTTTTATAAGCCTCCTTTAAAGTTCTGAAAGGCTACAATGAGGTCTGCCTGAAGCCTTCCATCCTTCTTTCAGTTACAGAAGTCTCAAAACAATTAAAGTCGCACACAATAGATCTATAAATAGTACAGAACTAATCTAGAATCAATCTAGATATCATCTAAACAGTAACAATTTACTAGAATTATGATGATAATCCAATGGTAATAACACTGCCTGGATGCTTCTATAGTCCTCAAAACAGAATGTATTCAACAATAGAATGAGTTGTTTAGTAAAATGCTGTGAAAGATGGGACGTAGCCTTATTCTGATGCAACTACACATAAAATTCCATGTGCTACTGTAAGATGGCAATATGTCACTCAAAGAATGGTCAAAATATGCTTCCCTTTTTCAATAGAAAGATTAAATTAGAGTAAATCAATCAAAAAAAGGAAACCATTTGCCACTACGCATTAAATATTTTTAAGCAGTTATTTCAGTATTGTGTGTTTTTGTTTTTTGTTTTGTTTTTAATTGGAAAAGCAGTATTAGAATAGAGGTCAGAGGTGTTTGTGTTTCTGTCTATTATTTCCACTAAAGCACTATATGCTTTTGTTTATGGAACCTGTTAAGTAAACTCTAATCAATAAATTGCATCAAAACAAGTCCATGTCACACACTGTGTACACACACACACACAGAGTAACAGAATATACAAGCATAAAACATTAATACAACAATATCCAACAATTCCCAAAATGAACAACACACATTAGCATGCTGGCACACTCAGTGGCAAACCGTTTTCTTGCTGGGTAGACTCTTTATCACAGAAGAGACGCAGAATATTCATTGGTTCCAAATCCTATAATCATCCAACAATACTACATTACCAACGATGAGTTCATAACTTCATCTTTAAGTTCAGTTAACTGAAGCAATCGTAGAAAATCTTACCATTCTTACTATTTGGCCAAGAGTTTTTCTTCGAGTATTACACTCTTCAGGCTTGAGCACCATAATTACAAGAATCTCCATCAAGAATGCTTCCATAAACTGAAATATCATAGCTGTGTGGATCTGCTGCCCTAAAAACCTACAAAGGGGAACTTACAAAATATACATGACACATGGAAACAGAGGAGTTACAGACAGTATTACATTTCTTAGACTGCAAAGAGTGCATCGTGTTCCAAGTTCTAGATAAAGGATAAATTTTGACCTGTGATATAACTGAGAACCCCATTCGAAGACGATCATCATCTGATCAAATTGTGAGATGCAAAGTTTGACTTCAGATAATCATTTGCCCTACCAATTAAGCTAATTCCTTCTTTAAATACACTAACAACAACAACAACAAAATAATAATTGTTAAAAACAGTTTTAATTAATCAACGAATGCAGGGAGCATGCAAAATTTCCCTCTACCTTGCAGCATTTAAGAATATCCCTACATACAGTGTTGCTACATTTGTTAAAGATGATAATTTTTTGAGTGGCTCATAGAAGCAGGCACACCATCCATGTTTTCTTGTCAGAGCCATCAACTCTGGTACTTTTCTGCCGTGTCTCTCCATTAAGTGCAAAGGGCAAAACATGTATAGATTGCTACCATTCAGCTCTGGTAGCATTATAAGTAATTACAGAAAAGCTACATTTTGAATTTGATGTTTGTTTTTATGTATCATATTACTGACTACTAACTTAGTACGAACTTTGTAAAAACAAACCATTATAAAAGCAGGATATGTCTAAGGACTCATTTTTGGGAGTTAATTATTTTCCTGACTGGGTATTTATCAGAATTGATCTATTTATCACCACTTATTATTAGAATCCTATCACAAAGATTTTGAATACCAAAATCCTAACTTCAATGCAAACACAGAAAAATGTAATTAAGTAAATCACCATTATCTACCAGAGATATCCATGTATCCATGTATATCAGAGTATACCTACAAAATCCAAACTACCACCAATTTATTCTTATCTGAATAAGACACCATTTTCTACTGGCTTCCAAAGTCAGCGCTGGTAGTGCCCAGGCAGAAGGGAAATCTGTGCACTTGTCCACAAATAATGGACAAAGACACAAAGTGACACGGGTAGGTTTACTCACCTGCTTGTCTGGATCCACCCTAGAATTTTAAAACATTGCAGAGCCTAGACTCTAGGAACACTCAAGATTCCCATCAACATCTCTTGCCTGCAAGCTTTAGAGGTATGGGCTGCACCTATTTGCTATACCACCTGTTTCCCACTGTTCTAACTCCATATGAAGGAACACCTTTGTATAACCTTCATCTAAGCACCAAAAACATGGCAGTGTTGGATGCATGCGTGTGGTTAGTCTTGCGTGATTTCAAAGATCTTGGGAATATTTTCTGTGATACATAAAGAAAAAAACATTATGTGCATCTAGAAGCATTTGCATACCATAAGGCAGGCCGAACAGAGTGAAAAAGGAGAATAAAAATCAAGGCAAGCAAGAACATTAAAACAGTAAGGTTCCTCAATATAGGCAGAAAATATTTGCTTTATTACACAGGCTTTTATGTTTCAGTACAGTTTATTAGCCATGGGGGGGAGGGAGAAAACAAAAATTAGTTACCTTTGTAAACACCATTTCACCAGGGTTATTTATTTTCAGGAACATAGCAAACTTTCATGAGGCAATGCGAACACTTACACATCAATCTCACACATTCCTCACTGCTTTAAATAGAACCTTTTATGCTACTTACCTGTGCTGAATTTTTATTTTCTGTGCAAGAGAAAATGTGATTTGAGTGACAGAGAAACATAAATCCTTTCGATTGGTAACTGTTATGAATCATCATTATTTCTAATGTAGTAGTACTGAAAGACCTCAAACAAAATCAAAACTTTTCCTAGTTCCACCTCAAGCTGAGGGACAATAGTAGCTTCTATTTTTATCTTGTTTGGAAAGAGCACGGTCACCATTACCCTGTCAATTTTAGAAAAATAGGTCAAGTTCTTATTATCAAGTTCTAAACCTATTTACAGCACTATAAGTCTTTTCAACATATACTTTGCATACACAGTAACACTCAGAGAACAGAACCTGATTTTCAATCAGTGAGTGAAGTCAGCCAGTAATCAAACAAACCTAATAGAGCCACATCTGGCTTATGTATTTGAGTACAGTTCACTTCAGTTTTCTGAAAGCAGAAGTCATCTTTAACACCAAATTTCCAGCTGTGTTTGCACTCCATATTATACTGTGGCTAGCAAAGCACTGTATATGTCTAAAAATATATGTAAGAATTAATTTGTACAGGGAATGATGTTATCTCAGCTATGCTGATTTCACCTCTAAATAAGATCTCATTTCTTAACAAGGCAGGAGGAAACTGTAGACACACTTTCAACTACACAGTTAACCTGTTATTGGAACAATGTCAGACTGCTGAGTTTATCATAGCAGAAGAAAGTCTATATTCATTTAGGTATTGGCTTAACCAGAGGCGGCTCTGCTAATCTCAAGCCATTGAAGGTCTGTTTCCTTTCTTCTGGAGTTTGCAATTTTCTTTGTTCTAGGAAATGTCCAACTTCTCCACCATTTCAAAACTTTGAAAATATGGTTATTGTTCATCTTATACTCGATTTACTGTGTGCAAGAAAAAATTCATCCTGAGGATTTATCTAACAAAATAGAGACAATATATATATCTTAGTACTGTTTGTCAACTTTATGATACTAATTTCTTCTCTACCAAGCAACTTCATTTCATTTAATAACTCTCACACGATAAAAGGACGAATGAAAAAAAATGTTTCAGAAATAGTTGTGCTAGAAGACCAAGACTGTAAAAGAAGGGGAATAGATCAATTGCAACACAGGTAAGAACTCCAGACAGAGCTTCTTGTTACAGTAAAGTGTGTTCATTTATCCTCCACAGAAATTGAGTTGTCTATCATCACAACTGCTTTATAATTTTATCTGAGTTCAGATAATAAGCACAGATTTGACTCTTTATTTCATGATACGTGTCTGAAACAAAACATTGAGGTAACTAAGCCCTAAGTTTCCCTTTGAAGAGAGGAGTTAAAATCATGAAGAATATATAAAGAATATATACTGATACAACAGTGGTTTTCTAAATGGTCCAATTCTTTTGATAGAGCACCCTGAAGCACTGATAATTCTTTTCCAGAGCTGCCCAAGTGAATCAGGTGAAAAAAGATCCAGTATAGGACATGAAGAACAAAATCATATTTTCTTGCATCCTGAACAACACGCTGAATCTGCACTAACAGGTAAATATCAGAAACAAAAACTGAGAATGCACTCATATGCTACTCTCCCAGAACAGAACAGGACTATCCTATTCGCTGAACTAAGCAACAACATTCCACGAACAGAAAAGCAAGTGTGTATCATGAAAAATCATCTGCATGCAAGAAATCATTTTAAGATTTTTGTCTTATACAAGCTCCTCTTAAAATTGACTTAAATGAATTTTAAGTTGTGTGTACTTCATTTGTTTATGCTTCAGATAAGGGGCAGAATCTACACAGATAGAGGTCAGTTTCAGAGTCAGAATCTATTAAAAGAGCCATTCTCTCAAGGCAAAAAAAAAAAAAAAAGAATGCTTTATAGTTACCAACTATTATGTAAATAAATACATACCCAAACCTTCCGATTCAAACAGGCAGGTATCATCCACCCCTACATCTCTGCACCAGGATAAGAAATTTGCTGTGTTGTCTCGTGCAAAAAAAGACCCTGAAGCAGCATTGGCTTTGCATGGAATCTTCCGTACTGGTAAGGTCTGAAAAACACAAGTTCTCCATTTAGATAATTAATACCTGCCACCTAATATAATACCCAAATATTCTGAAATCAATATGCCACCAACATTTTCTCTGTCCATTTCATTCTTTGTTGGGAATTTAATAGCACAAAGTGGTCAACCACAGAGACTCTTCAAAAGCATAGTAATTGGACATGTGATGTGAAGTTCAGATCAGAATTAGTATTAACTTCTTTCAAAAAAAAAAAGTTATTATTAGCAACTACAGCTTTGAGATTTAATGTTTGGTCCAGTTCACTCAATTAAAAAAGAAGAAAACCAAAATTTTGTAAAGAGAGATTTTATACTGAGAACTTTCCCAACTTTCCCAAAATTAAGGGCAACTTTAGGTCTAGTTTCAAATCTCCATGTTAGAAGAGTTTTTAAGATTTCCCCATAGCTTGGTAATGAGCGTAAAATTGTAGGTCTTGAGGACTGAAGACTGCCAATAAGTAAGAAATGCTACTGTTCCCAACACCACGCTAGCCCCCTGTGCGCAACCCAGAAATCTAGCCTAGCCTAGTTACAAGATTAAGGTCTAACAGGGCCAGACTCTCATTGTACCAGAGCAGGTCTATCTACATAACTCTGCAGCAGAGGAGCCACTACTGGTATAGCGTATCAATACCTGAACCCAACAGTAATTATTACAGCAAACTTCTTGCTCACGTTGGTAATTTTACTGAGATGCATACAAAGAATACTTCAGCATTTAGTTCTCATTTAAGGTTTCTTTTCCAAAAAATGAAAAATAGATGTCATCCACAGGGAAACAAAGAAAGAATGATATATTATTACTACATAGCTTTAGAAATCATCAAACCATGGAGCAATTCAGACTCCATGCTGATTTTAATGTGCTGCTTTTCTATTACGCTGATTTATGAAATACTTTCTTCTGTTCTGGAGTCAGTAGTTACACAATGGCAAGCGAGCAAAGAGGTAACAAACTGAAAATGGTTTATCTGCTAGTTCCTGTATCTATATCCAAATCTTAGTTTGAATGGTCCCAAGTAATTCTTGGAAACGTAGGGAGGGAAGACAGACACGGGAGCAGGCTACCCTTGTCAAGAGCTGCTGGTAGCATACTTATGTCAGTATTTAAAGAGTATTTAGAACGAGTTGATACATGATTTTCAGTTTGAGGTCTGATTGCAGCAGTGTAATTACAGAATACATACGCAGACACAGAACTAGTCATCTCCATGTACCTGATAACCAAGTAAACTACAAATAGAATGGCTACCAGAATAAACAGCATTCCAATTAACTTATCATTATGTCAGTGTGAGCTTAAAAGTTGCCCTAAACATATACACATGCTTTATAAATATTTAGGCCTATTGCTTAGTTAGCTCTGCATCTAGCCCTCAGCTCCTGAAGATTCTTATTCCAACTGCATCTTTTTACGTTTATCTACTTGCTCCACAACAATGATTATGTTTCAAAATATTTATAAAGAGATATTAATACCTTTCTACATGGTATTATCAAAACCACTGACCAGTTTTACACAAAATTTTAAAGAAAAACCCAAGCTACACCATTAATATCAAACAATTAAACTCTTTTACCACAATACCTCCACTTGGACCACAGCATCTTTATGATGCAATACACAGACATTAAATCAACTGAGCGAACAGGTCAATGTAAAGATACCAAGCAGATTATATCCAACAAATCTATGTCGGTCGGACTTTTTGAATGACTACATCCAACTTAAAGCACAAATCCTGGATGACCTTGTAACAGATTCATAGCACTGTAACAGGAACAAGATGACAGAAGCCAGCTCCAGTGTTCCTGGCACTTGCAGACTTAGGTATAAGCTACTCGAGAGAGCATGGAAAGGAGATAAAACTACACCTAATTTTCCTCTGAAAATATCCTTGCATTGTGAAACCCTGTCATTTCTCAGTTCACACCTCAGTTCTCATGGCTGGCTTTTCCACAGAACATCTAAGTTACTTTGTTCTCTGACTCTCCTTTGCAGCTAGTCTAGCTAGTCTTCAAGTCAAAAACTGCTCATAAGCCCTGGAACAGCTCTGAACAATGTTACGGGTGAAATCATAAAGGGTTTCCTTCCATCAGTTCTCCATCACCAACCCAACCAATTCCTTGCCTTTAGTGCCTTCACCCTCTCGCATCCCCTAAAAAGTAACCTATATTCTTTTATGTCATGCTAACAGTATTAAACACTGTTCTGCAAGCCTGTCTTAAAGCCCTCATATTATTTCTGGAAATTTCAACTAGGAAGAAGAGAAAAAAACAAAACTATTGTGCTATATAGCTGGTGGGTGCCAGCTGGCAATCAGAGGACACCTGGGCCCTACCAACTCACTCTGCTCAGCGCAGAGCACACAGGACATGAGTCCACCTGCAACACCGGCCCCAGAGACCAGGCTGCTCCCTGGGACAGATGCCCTCAGCAGAACAAAAGCAGCTGGAGCCAAGGAGACTGCCAGGAGAGCTGACACTGCTGCTCTTATAAGGGGCTGTTGGGGAAGGCATTGCTATACCTGACATGAGAGACAAAAAACCAGAGTTTTCTCCAGGTCTGCTGCTGCTCCCCAGTATTAACAGCATATTAAGAAATTTGCTTCTAAATGTTTTGTATCTGTTGATTTAGATAGATGACAAGACTGTCTATAGAAATGCTTTCAAGAAAAGCACTTCAGAACAGATGGTTTATGCATCAGAAATCTATGCAGTTATAGTCAGTAAATAAACCACCTAAAACCTCATTTACATAATGGGCTATCCATCAATAACACATCCATACCTTGACAACTAGGACAGACCTTTAAGTATATCAATCAACCTAACTTCACTGTGAAACATAGACATTCCTGGAACTAACAACACTCACTTTATAATTATCAAGGTTCCAGTGTCTTCTAGACACTACTTTTTTGTAGTTATTGCTACTGACAGTGAATAATAAGGGTCCAGGCACAGATCTATCATACCTAACAAAATTGGGATATTCTTTAGTTTCATAGTAACAGATAAATGTCTGATTAACAGGTGCTCTAAACAGCTCAGAAGTGAAAAATGCCCAAATGCAAAAACAAAACGTGTACTGGTACTGACTACAGAAGGGAAAAACCTACATTATTGAAGGGGAAAAATGCACAAACAAACAAAAAAACACACGCACACAACTAGCAGTCATTTCTGGAATAAATACTACACAGACAAATATCCCTGGCATTGCATGATCTCACTACCATATAGCATTCTATATTTCATCCCTTTTCCCACAGCATTAGGGTCCTGCTGAATAGAACAGCAAAAACCTCCTCTGTATTCAACAACAGCACAATCAGGTTGATCATAGAAATCATAGGGAAATACTCATATTTTCTTATCACCTAATAAATTTGCCTACCACCTTTTAAATACAAGTCTACTTTTTCAATATTTCCAAAACTCTCACTGTAACATTCAACCTATAGCATGTGAAAGCTCTTATTTAGGAAAGGTTTCATGCACAAGTATTCTTTGCCGATTTGTATAAATGGCCTGAATATCTCAGAAGTGCTTTCTAGCAGATCATTCTGAAGTAATTAGCTTTCCATATGGCAAAAGTGACTTTTGTTGACATAGTATAGTGTAACCACAGTTGCTTTGAAACAGCAGTGGCTGCAATTACTCCTATCGAATATCATGAAAACAGTTCCCCAGTTACACTCCTTTTACAATCTTGTCTTGTTGATGTGCATGCATGTGGTTTAATGCAGGATGTGAAAGTGTGAGTGAAACATATGACGCAATCCTGGAAAAATGCTGTCAGGTTCACTTCTAAACCCAAAAGGGACTCTCTGTACACTGATGCTCTGGAACCACATGGAAAAAAATATATTTTTAAACTGTTTTTCCAAAATGAGAGTCCACAAATACATGTTAAAAAACAACAACAACATTTTTAATAGCAGATTAGTGTCACATTTTGAAGACTCAAAATCATACCTCCTCTTTGAATAAGGGATTTCACAACTTTTTGAAGTGTCACTCCCACTTGGGTACAAGGAAGAAGATGAGCAATTTTGTTTGTTATGGAAGACGGTTACAGTCAGCAAGGCACTCACAGGAAAAAATTACTGTTATCACCTGGTGAACCACAGTAACCAAAATGGGGGGAATACACTATGGAGAATGCAGTACCTGACTGTAGCGGTGTATCTCAGGTAACCATATAGTGTTACACACGAATAAATTCCTAGAGAAATTCTAGTATATCTCAACACACATCTGTTTCATAACTTTTTACAAATTTGCCTTTAACCCTGCTACTGGCCACAGAGATATTCTTTTCCTTTTTAAATTCTTCCTTAATTCTGCTTTGTTAGTCTTAGAAATGCCCATCTGCCCCTTAAACTCTGAAATAGCTCTTAGACTAGGGAATACAAAAACAGAAGTTTTGCCACAGCCTGCTTTGTTAATATGATTTGCTTTTCCCCTTGTCCTTTATTAAATTGTTGAACATAAGTGAACTAAAGCTCATGCTACAAGAACTTACTCTTGTTGAGCTACTACAATTCACCTCATTATAATATATCTAGCTGCCTGTCATTTATTCAGTTGCTATTCTTAGTTCTTCAGAAACTCGAACCTAAAAGATTTCAGATCCCATTATAATTCACAATATTGGCATCCCAGACTTTCACTTCAGAAATGAAAGTTTACCTTAGACTGCTTTACAGTGCCAAGATTCAGATCTAGTGAATAGCAATGAAGTATACGCAAGTATGAACTGAATGATGAATAAACTAAAGTAATTCCTGCAACCTTAAGTAACTTTTCAGCTGGACCCTTTGTGTGTATTTTTTTCTTCCCCTTCTTACTTCATTTACTCTGGTAGAAACCATCTTCAAAGTATAACCATTGGAACAACAAATGAAAATAACTTACTAAATCCACAAATTGGATACAAATAACTCTGAATATGGAAATACATACCTGAAATTAGAAAATGAAACCTCTCCCATGTCAAAAACAAAACCTTAGAAAAAAAAATTTACAACATCCTCCAGCCCTTCCAAATATACAAGATAAAGTCAAAATACAGGAAAATTTTACAAATAAAAACTTAACATAGAAATTTTCAAGACTTAGGAGTTTAAAGAGTTGACAGTTTAAATATTATATGTTAACCAGATCCTTACCCTATGTAAGCAATG